>NW_022985219.1:0-180166 GCF_010093535.1 Lindgomyces ingoldianus | reverse complement strand
AGCAGGAAACACAGGTCACAGAGAGGGAATGCAGGATAGGGGGGGTAACGAGAGTAAACCTTAGGGTCGGAGGCAGAGGTACGGAGGCCGAGGAGCCTATATACCCCGTGCCAAGCCCTTAGGGTACTCAGGGGTTGGATAGCTGTAACATAACTGTGACAAATCTACACATAATAACTTAGAAGGGTGCTACCTTTCTAAGTGCGTACATAAAGGATTTTAAAGGATAGACACTATAAGACTTCTTAGCACTTAGCTACGCGTTTAAAAGAGAGCTTATATAAGTGCTAAAGGACAAGAGAATTACACTACAGCTAGGCACTAAAGGTACCTAAGCCTAGAAGCTGTATAATATAGCACAAGAGAAGGCAATTGCACTAAAAAGGCTTTGTACGCAACCCCTATTACTGTATAAGGCTCTGCACAGAAGCAGACTAAACATAATGCTGCTATTAACACTAAACATACTAGCATCACCTGCTCCTACACCTTAGCTAGCACTACACTAATCACTGTATAAACAATACATGCCACCCTACCTAACGCCTGCTCCACACCCTTAATCGTACACACCACCGCCTGCAGTAGTGTATGCACCACTGATACCACCTGCACAATCCATACTACATCACAACCTGTATGAACTTCCACCCTAGAGGGAAACTACTAAAGAAAAACTCCTAGCAGACAAGATTATATAATTCTAAAAAGCATAAAAAAAAAATAATAACTATATAAGTTAACTATATAACATCTTTATAAATAAAATAAGGATCTTTATTAATTTATGTTAATAGCTAGATATTTAAAAAACTTAGTACACAGACATCTTTCTAGACATCTTAGAAGGTTAGGCAAATATGTACTATATGCACAACATAGGCCCTAGACATAACTAGAAGTATTTGTACAACACTTTAAGTAGTTACTTTAACACTAATGTAAACTATAGCTAGTACTAGATAGACTAGACAATAATAACCTTTACATAATACTAATAAAAAAACTTTAATAAAAGTTTATATAAAGTCTTTAAAACAATAATTAACAAGCTTATGCTTACATAAAGAGCACTAAGAACAAAATTCTAAAAGGATGTTCTACTGCACACTGCTGTTATACAAGCCTGTTAAGGATAACTAGAACTAGAATATGCTATGTTTACTATTAAGCTTTTATGCAAAGCCTTATTTAGTAACTTATAGGCATTACTCTAAGTTACTATAAACTAAAGGGTAAACTAATACCTCTAGAAACTGCCTAATGTATACTACATAGACTGCTAATATAACTCTGCATAATAAGAGTCTGCATAACAAGAAGGAAGCTTCTCTCTGCGTAGAAGAGGATAACATAGAAGATCTTTATTTAGGTTTAGGCTATAATCTAGAGACAACTACACGCAGACAAAGAAGTGCTTTGTTTGCTATAAAAAAGAATGTTAGTTATTAAACTACTTTTATAATAACTATACATAAGCAAAGAACTAGTATGTTGCCTTATATAAAGATTTCTATAATAAGACTTTATTATATAAAGCTATTACCTTATACATCTAAAACTTTAAAGGTTACTTTAAGGAAGAAAATAATTTACATAATATAGAAAAAATAAAATAAAAGGGTAAAGATGCTAAGAAAGCTGTTAACTACCTTACCTCTACTGCCTATCTACACTATGCAACAGAAAAGGACATCTACAGCATTAAACCTAAAGAATATGCTAAGCAGTTTATTCTTAATAACTAATACTATATAGTATACTAAGGCAAACTATAGGACATAGGCGCAGTAAAGATTTTTACTGTTAGTAAGTCCTAACTTAAAGCGTACATATAAAAGAACCTATATATAGAAATTAATTAAACACCTAGCTAAATAAATATTAGCTTTAAAGGCTAGACACTAAAAGGATTAATTAGTACTATACAAATCTAGAACTTAATTAGTCTAGTTACATACTATATTCTAGAGACTTTAACACTATTTCTGCTATTACTAGCAGATGCTAACTAACTTAGAGCATACTTTAACAACATTTTAAATATTATTATATGTAAAGATAAAACTACTATACTTATTATATAAAAATAGAGACACTTTTTTTTTAATATTAGTAAAGAAGAATTTATGTCTTTCTTTACTAAATTAGAACTCTACTGCCTCTACTACTAATTTAGACACCCCTGCATAGAGAGACTCTAGAAGATGCTAACTAGCGCTAGCTACAATATTAATGCTGCAGTGCTAGAAGAGATTAAGAAGTTCTACTACCTCTACTAATTATATAACTAGGCTTTGTAAAGATTTAAGTTTATAATTAAAGATAACACTTACTTTAACTATAAAGTTATTATTAATGTTATATAAATTAATAATAAAGATGTCTTACATGTTATTAATGTAGACACATTATTTTAGGCTGCTACATTTCTAAAATCTATGTCTACATAAAATACCTAGGATGCACTATGCAAATGCTAGATTAACACTTATTAAGAACCCTTAGACTATATTATATATAACCTTAGTATAAACTTTACTTTAGAGGATTTTTAAGCTTATGTAAAGATTATAAGAGCTACATGCAGGCAGATGCCTGTAGAAGCACATTAGGCAGTTAGAAAAGTTAAGCGCGCGTACACACCTCTCTAACAAGTGTTTAACATCCTAAAGACTAAGCTAGGTAACTGTACAGATAATAAAGCTATCCTGCAGATAGCAGTTAAGGCTCTAAATAACATAGCTAGCCTACACAGTCTAGTACCTACGCTGCTAGTCTTTAGGGCATACCTAAGAATTAACCTAGACTTTCTACTATTACTAGACATTATTACATAAGTAAGCGCTATATAAAAGGTAATAAAGATACTTTAAAAGAACTATGTAAAAGTAAACATTAATTATATAATTAACACTTATAATAGCTTTATAACACATAAAGTTCTTAACCTCCCCCTTAGCTTAAAAATTATAGCATAAAAGAAGAAGAAAAGCTAGACTAGCCTATATAAAATTAAGAGCATTAAAGAGAGAAACATTATTATTAAAAAGAAAAATAGCCTACTAAAGCTTTAATATACATAGGTTAAACTATACTATAAAGAAAAAGAAAAAAATAACTTACTTATAATAAATAACCTAGATAAACTAATCTCTATATAAAGGGATCTTCTAAAGAAGAGGAAGAGAGGACAGCCCTATAAAAATGTTACAGAGGCAGAACTAGAGCCTACTACAGACTAAGCCCCTTAGGATAGCAATGCTGCACTAGTGCAAAGGGAAGATATAGATACTAGAAGAAGTAAAAAGTAAAGAAAACCTGCATAAAGTCTAGACTAAGTATTTCTAACCTAAAAGAAAAAGGATAATTAGGCCTTATCTATTAAGCTTTATATAGACAGTGTAATTACTACACCTAGAGAACTATTTAAAAAATTAGACTACATAACAATAGACACCTTAATTACTAACAGCACTTTTAAGGTTATAGCATATAACTTAATAAAGCATAAAGGTTAGATTTTTAACCTTTACTTTATATAAAAAGTAAAAAGTAAAACAACTTAACTATATAAGAAATCCTGCCTAGTGTTTGCTAGCTACTTAGATAAAAAGAAAAAAGAAATCCTTACCTAGTTACTAACTATCTAAAGGATAAGCTAAAGACTACTTTTAGCTATAAAAGTAAGCTTAAAAGCTATGTATAAAATACATTTTAAACTATGTAATATTACATAAGTATACATCTAATTAATAGATAAGCTTATGCGCACACTATACATAAAGCTACTAAAGAAGATGCGCTAGAGCTTTCTACTAAATATAATACTCTAGGTTATATAACTTTTATATAAAGCTGCTAAATTAGGACTGTATTAGTTTAAGACATACTATAACTACTATAAAAAAAAGCTGCGTATGCACATCTCTTTATACAACCCCTACTTCTTAATTACTAATAAAGAAGAGCACACTTTTAGTATTACTAGCTTATAGACAAACAACACTTTAAGCATTATAATAAAAAATTTTACACAAAGAGAAAAGAAAAAACTATAAAAGGCAAAGTTTTATATAAAAGGTAAAACTATTCTAGTAAAGAAGCAGCTTATTAAGTTTAACAGTAAAAGAATTAAACTTACACATAACATAGTAGTTTTTACTTAGAAGAGATAAGTAAGCTACCTTTATATAATTAACCTAGAGAATAAAGATGCTGCACAATAATATGTTAAGTAATGTGTAAGAGAGGCATACATTACATCTGTGTGTTAACTAGAGGTAGCATTTAACTTATTTATTACTACATAAACTATAGACTCTTTGCATAATAACATTAATACACTTAATGTATAAATCTAATAGTAGATAGATAATAGTAAGTACAGTCTTACTTTTCTACTATTACAGCTTAATTATGTAAAGCTGTTTATCTTTATAAATAGATTATTTACTAATAATAAAAACCTTAGCTTATAGCTAGAATTTTTAATTATATTAAGTAATAAAGACTATATAGAGTAAAGTAACTACTTTAAAATACTAGGCAACATTATACACTAGAATTCTACTAAGTGTAAAAGAGTAACTAGAAGTGTCCTTACTAGCAAACTATATAAAATAGTTAGAGGGTTTAATAATGTAATTACCTTTAGTACAACTTTATAGTAAATTATATAAACGCTTAAACTGCTACTAATCTTAGTAGTAATCTACATAAATTTAAGGTCTCTATATAATTACCTTATTAAGCTAGGCACTACTAGTAAAAAGTAACTTATAATTAACATTATATTACTTTATAAATTATATAAGAAGAGGGAAATTACTAAGATTAAGTAAATTAATAGTAAAAACAACTTAGTAGATGTATGTATAAAGAAAACACTAAACTAGGCTTTTTAATTATTAGTTCTAACTAACTGCCTCTCTGTCTAGATAGAAGCATCTGTAGACTAGCTAGATTCTGTGCGCAAAGATGCCTTAGACTAACTAGACTAATAACACCTTTGTATAAGGCCTATTTCCCTTTATTTTATTTTTTTTTTGTATTGTACACACTTATTTTTCTTATTATAAGGATCTGTCACTGCTAGCACTGTACAAAAAGAGAAAAGAGCTAGGGGATTGTACAGCAGAGCTTAGAAAGTAAAGAATAAAAAAAAAAAAAGCTATTTACATAGCGCAACTAGCCTACCCTAACGCACAGCATTACTAAGGCAAGTCTTAATAAATAGGGGTAGAGTAAAGGCAGAACATAATTAGATAGACTTACACAGACAGAAGGGAGGTAACACGTACAGAAGGTAACTCTTTAGACAAAAAGAAAAGTTGCTAGTGTCTGTACGCAGCAGCAGCGTTGCGGCCTAGATATAAGCAATCGCGCACAAGCAGGATCACGTATCTATGTTACATAATGCTTGTGCGCGAACCTCTGTGCGCGAATATCTAGATATCCCCCTTTTCCTCTGTATAGAGGAAAGACAAGAGTAATAGAACTAGAAACATGTTGCCCTTACCTTACCTACCTTGTACGCTGTGCACACTGTACACCACTCTTACTCTTGCTACTTAAGTGCTCATACTATAAGCAGCTAGCTGTCAGAGCCCATTCAACATTAACACTATTTCTGCTATTACTAGCAGATGCTAATTAACTTAGGGCATACTTTAATAATGTTTTAAATATTATTATACATAAAAACAAAACTACTATACTTATTATATAAAAATAAAGACACTTTTTTTTAATATTAGTAAAAAAAAATTTATATCTTTTTTTACTAAATTAAAACTCTACTGCCTCTACTGCTAATTTAGACACCCCTGCACAGAGAGACTCTAGAAGATGCTAACTAGCGCTAGCTACAACATTAATGCTGCAGTGCTAGAAGAGATTAAGAAGTTCTGCTACCTCTGCTAATTATATAACTAGGCCTTATAAAGATTTAAGTTTATAATTAAGGATAATACTTACTTTAACTATAAAGTTATTATTAATGTTATATAAATTAATAATAAAGATGTCCTATATATTATTAATATAAACATATTATTTTAGGCTGCTACATTCCTAAAATCTATGTCTGCACAAGATACCTAGGATGCACTATGCAAATGCTAAATTAACACTTATTAAGGACCCCTAGACTACATTATGTATAACTTTAGTATAAACTTTACTTTAGAGAATTTTTAAGCTTATGCAAAGATTATAAAAGCTACATGTAGGCAGATGCCTATAAAAGCACATTAAGTAGTTAGAAAGGTTAAGCGTGTACATGCACCTCTCTAACAAGTGTTTAACATCCTAAAGACTAAGCTAGGTAACTGTATAGATAATAAGGCTATCCTGCAAATAGCAGTTAAGGCTCTAAATAACACAGCTAGCCTGCATAGTCTAGTACCTACACTGCTAGTCTTTAGAGCATACTTAAGAATTAACCTAAACTCTCTGCTATTACTAGACATTATTGCACAAGTAAGCGCTGTATAAAAAGTAATAAAGATACTTTAAAAGAACTATGTAAAAGTAAACATTAATTATATAATTAATACTTATAATAGCCTTATAACGCATAAAGTTCTTAACTTCCCCCTTAGCTTAAAGATTATAGCATAGAAAGAGAAGAAAGGCTAGACTAGCCTATACAAAATTAAGAGCATTAAAGAGAGAGATATTATTATTAAAAAAAAATAGCCTACTAAAGCTTTAATATACGCAGGTTAAACTATACTATAAAAAAAAGAAAGAAAACAACCTACTTATAATAAATAACCTAGATAAACTAATCTCTATATAAAAAGATCCCCTAAAGAAAAGAAAAAGAGGACAGCCTTATAAAAATATTATAGAGGCAGAACTAGAGCCTACTATAGACTAAGCCCCTTAGAATAGCAATGCTGCACTAGTGCAAAGGGAAGATATAGATACTAGAAGAAGTAAAAGGCAAAGAAAACCTGCATAAAGTCTAGACTAGGTATTTCTAACCTAAAAAAAAAAATAATTAGGCCTTATCTATTAAGCTCTGTATAGATAGTATAATTACTACACTTAAAAAACTATTTAAGAAATTAGACTATATAGAGATAGACACTTTAATTACTAATAGCACTTTTAAAGTTATAGTGTATAACTTAATAAGGTATAAAGGTTAGATTTTTAACCTTTACCTTATATAAAAAGTAAAAGGTAAAATAACTTAACTATATAAAAAATCCTGCCTAGTGTTTACTAGCTACTTAGACAAAGAGAAGAGAGAAATTCTTACCTAGTTACTAACTATTTAGAGGATAAGCTAGAGACTACTTTTAGCTATAAAAGTAAGCCTAAAAGCTATATACAGAATGCATTTTAAACTATGTAATATTATATAAGCATACATCTAATTAATAAATAAGCTTATGCGCACGCTGTACACAAAGCTACTAAAGGAGATACACTAGAGCTTTTTACTAAATATAATACTCTAGGTTGTATAACCCTTATATAGAGCTGCTAAATTAGGACTGTATTAGTTTAAGACATACTATAACTACTATAAAAAAAAGCTGCGCATGCATATCTTTTTATATAACCTCTACCTTTTAATTACTAATAAAAGAGAGCACACTTTTAGTATTACTAGCTTATAGACAAATAACACTTTAAGCATTATAATAAAAAATTTTACGCAAAGAGAAGAAAAGAAACTGTAAAAGGTAAAGTTCTATATAAAAGGTAAAACTATTTTAGCAGAGAAGCAGCCTATTAAGTTTAACAGCAGAAGGATTAAGCTTACACACAACATAGTAGTTCTTACTTAAAAAAGACAAGTAAGCTACTTTTATATAATTAACCTAGAAAATAAAAATGCTGCATAATAATATATTAAGTAATATGTAAAAAGAGCATATATTACATTTATATGTTAACTAGAGGCAGCATTTAACTTATTTATTACTGCACAAACTATAGACTCTTTATATAATAATATTAACACACTTAACATATAAATCTAATAGTAGATAAATAATAGTAAGTGTAGTCTTACCTTTTTACTATTACAGCTTAATTATGTAAAGCTGTTTATCTTTATAGATAGATTATTTACTAATAATAAGAACCTTAGCTTATAGCTAAGATTCTTAATTATATTAAGTAATAAGAACTATATAAAGTAAAGTAACTACTTTAAAATACTAAGTAACATTATACACTAGAATTTTACTAAATGTAAAAAAGTAACTAGAAGTGTTCTTACTAGCAAACTATATAAAATAGTTAGAAAGTTTAATAATGTAATTACTTTTAGTATAACTTTATAGTAAATTATATAAACACTTAAACTACTACTAATTTTAGTAGTAATCTACATAAATTTAAAGTCTTTATATAATTACCTTATTAAGCTAGGCACTACTAGTAAAAAGTAACTTATAATTAACATTATATTACTTTATAAATTATACAAGAAAAGGGAAATTACTAAAATAAAGTAAATTAATAGTAAAAATAACTTAGTAAATGCATATATAAAAAAAACACTAAACTAGGCTCTTTAATTATTAGTCTTAACTAACTGCCTCTCTGTCTAGATAGAAGCATCTGTGGACTAGCTAGACCCTGTGCGCAAAGATGCCCTAGACTAACTAGACTAATAACACCTTTATATAAAGCCTATTTCTTTTATTTTTTTATTATATGCACTTATTTTTCTTATTATAAGATTAGAAGAGAAGAATATGTAAAAAAGATAGTCTATTTATCTAGTATATAGAAAAAAAAAAGCTACTACCCCTTATATATAGTAGTCACAATGCAGACCACAGCTCTGCTATACGCATAAGGCGTAGGCATTAGCCTAGAAGTTAGCTAATATATAACACTTAATAAAAAAAAAGGCACTAGTAGTGCTACTATAATAACAAGTATATAAAGTTACTAGAACCTAACTGCAACTCTAGACTAGGACTGTAACAGCGCAGGCAAGACAATGGGTCCAAATGCGGTATAAATCCACTCAGAGGCATATAGGAGTGCGTGGGGACTCAGAGACCTGGGAATACCAATGACACCTATAGGCCTTGTACGTAGGATATCAGAAAACTACCAAGCTAGCTACGGGGCGAGGTGCGACTAAATACATGAGGGAATAGGGGTAACAGCAGGGGGCAGGGCAGAGTCGGGGCCAGGTCGAGTCAGGGTCGAGCCAGGGTCGGAGCCAGGGTCAGAGCCGATACGGGGACCCTTCGGATGGGTTCCGGGCGACCCGAGATGGAACGAGAATCGTTACAAGGACTGCATAGAAGTACCTCTTATAACGCACAACCTTTACTGCCTACAGCTGTAGATTAGTGCTAGTAGGTAAAACAACATTAATATTATAAAATAGTAAAGCTGCTACATGCTACTTCTTAGCTTGTCTATAATTAGCATTTTATATAAGAAGAAAGCAAAAGAGCTAAAAGATTTATATATTTATGCTAAGATGCTAAATAAACTACTAATTAGTAGTAGAACTAGTTAAAAGGGTAACATAAATGCGCCCTAGGCTGCTAGACTGCACAAGGATGTTAAAGACGCCCGCACTAACAGCGCTAGAGGTAGAGGAGGAAGGCTGGAGAGACATCTCTCTCTGTGTGTGTGTGTGTGTGTGTGTGTGTGCAGGCGGGAGTATCTGTTACTGTTAGCACTGTACAAAAAGAGAAAAGAGCTAGGGAATAGTACAGTAGAGCTTAGAAAGTAAAAAATAAAGAAAAGAAGGTAAAAAAGAAAAGAAGACCTTATTATATACACCTCTCTACGCACCTGCCTACGTAAAGATCCTACACTATTCTAGCATAAAACCCTACATAAAATAGTTTGTACACTGCTAAATTACTTATAAGGTAAGCGCATAAAGGCTAGATAATAATAGCCTAAAACACTTTACACTATTTATAAAGCTATCTACATAGCGCAACTAGCCTATTTTAACATATAGCATTACTAAGGCAAGTCTTAATAAATAGGGTAAAGTAAAGGCAGAACATAATTAAATAGACCTACATAGATAGAAAAGAGGTAACGCGTACAGAAGGCAACTCTTTAGATAAAAAGAAAAGTTGCTAGTGTCTGTACGCAGCAGCAGTGTTATAATCTAGATACAAGCAATTGCGCATAAGCAGGACCATGTATCTATGTTACATAATGCTTGTGCGTAAACCTCTGTGCGCGAACATCTAGATATCCCCCTTTTCCTCTGTACAGAGGAAAGAAAAGAGTAATAGAACTAGAAATATATTACTCTTACCTTACCTACTTTATACGCTGTGCACACTGTACACCACTCTTACTCTTGCTACTTAAGTGCTTATACTATAAGCAGCTAGCTGTTGGAGCCTATTTAACAGAGAAAGTATTAAGTCTATAGGTAATTTATATAGAGACATTCTCTATAGCGTTAGAACTAGTGCTAGTAGTAATAGTTTAGTATAGTAGTTTAATAAAATAGTAAAAGAATATTTTTTATAAGTTTATATAGTGTAATAGCTTTTATTTTATCTTTCTTAAAACTAATAACGTACCTAACAGGTTGGCTGGCCACACAGGTTGGCTAGCTACTTTTGCTAAGCCTCTACCACACTCTACTTATCTACATAATGCCTTAACAACAACACTAGATTAAATCTTCTAAAGAATGTTAAATATAGCTTACTCTTTAAGCTTTTAAATAAAACTTAAAACTTTTCTTATAACACGCTGCAGCTATTTATAATGTTTTTTATACAACACTAAGTAATTAACACGCTAGACAGCCTTTAAAAGTAAAATGCTAGCCTAAATTAAGAAATCTAACTAAGCTTAAAAAAAAAGTAGTTATTAAGTACATACTTAAGCTTATTACACGCAGATTTTTTCTTAGGCTTATAGCTATAGCTAATATAGCTAATTCCTTGCGCGCAGAGTGTAATCTAGGCTAGGTTAGCTTAAACTAGCCTAGTATATAAGTTAAGTACTACTTTAAGTTTATAATAAAGTTTAATTATAAGTATAATTATAAAAAAGTGCTTTCTAAAGATCTAAAGGTTATCTAGGGCTAGTTTTGCCTAGTAGCTAACATAAAAGCTAAGTATAGTATCTAAGATAAAGACATATATAACATTAATAAGTTAGGCTTTATAATAAGCTAAATATTAACTAAAGCAGTTATTATAGCTTTAGAAAAATAAGAACAGCTAAAAGTAATATAGTAAAGTAATAGAAAGTAGATAATAGTTATCTAAGGTATTAATATAACAAGGTAAGCTATTTTACTTTTTATTATTTTTAAAAGCTACTATTACCTCTTTACTTAGTATAAAAAAAATCTACTTTAAAACTAGGTTATTATAGTCTCTAAAAACAGCTAGATAATAAATAAGCTTAAGCTACAGTAGTTAAAGCACTTTAATAAGCATATAAAAAAAGTTATAAGCGCTTATTAGCTTTTTATTATTAATAGCTATAAAAGCTATAACTTACTTAATTTTTAGTAGTACTATAAAAAAAATAAGATTATTATTATTTACATGCCTTTACACTTATTGCACCTTTTATAGCCTTTTAATATAGGTTATTTTACCCTTTTTAAAAAGGTGTATAAGCGCTAAGCTAAAAATCTTATGTGTAACTAAATTACTTATATTATAAAACTTAAGTTTTTACTATGCTTCTTACACACTTATAATGTAGTAATTACTTTTAGTAATATCTAAAAAAAGGTTTTAAAGTGCTAGTTTAGTCTTATTTAACTTAGAATAAGTTAAAATAGCTTTTAATATCTAGTTATATACTCTATTACTACTACTACCTATTAATAACAAGCTCTAGCAGTTGTAAACTCTAAGTAATACTTTTAAATTTAAGTTGTAATTAATACTTATAAAGGTAAAAATTTAAAGGTATGTAAATAGCTTACTAATGTCTATATTAAAGGCCTTTAAAAAAGTTTTAAAAGGGGCAGCAATTATTGCGCATAAGCTAGTGTTAGTGTAAAAAGAGATTATAAAGCTTTAAGTAGTAAATAAGGCTGCTATATAACATAAATTGCATAAAAGAAAGTAAATTTAGGCAAAAAAGACTTTAATAGTTAAGAATAGAGCTTGTTTAACTGCTCTAAAGAAGTTTAGAGCATATAGTAATAGAAAGAAGCTAAAAACACAGGTGCGCGCTAAAGAAAGTAAGCTAAGTTAAAGGCAATACAGGCAGTGTAATTAGACTAGGCATAACTTACATATGTGTAAGAAAGTAGTAGAAGTAGACTCTAAATAATATCTTATGTTGTATTGCCCTATATAGGGCTAAAGTAGGCTGTTTTGCGCTAGAATAGGGTGGTTTTAGTAGGGGCTTGGCAAAAGTGGCCGGCCAACCCGTGTGGCCGGCCAACCTGTTAGGTACGTTACCTTTATTTTATAAAGTAGTAATTAGTTTTTATAAAAATAGTTAGCTAAAATTTTTAAAGTGTATAAGCTTCTACTTTATAAAGTTATTTTAAAAGTTCTTAAAAGTTTATACATTTATTATGCTTAATGCGCAGAGTTTTATAATTAAGTTAGCTATATAAATTAAGCTTTTTTTTAAGTGTGTTATTTAATAGTTTAATTTTATTTACTTAATTTTTAATATTTATCTACTTTACTAGAGTCTTTGTGTCAGATATGCGCACCTACTGTCAAGACAGGAGGAACGTTTGACGAAAGCTGCTACATAGTACGAGCAATAAGCTCGAACAGTATGTTGCTGCAAATTGCAGCATGTTACAGCATTCTGCAGCATTTTGCAGCATTTTGCAGCATGTTGCAAGCTGGTCGCGCATAGGGCAAGTGCGCGAGGGACTCGGATCGGCAAAACGAAAAGCCGAGCAACACGAGTAGAGCAGAAAAAGGATCGATAAATCAATACAATCAATCATCATCCCATACATCATATCTAAACCCATCATTCATCTCAGGAAGCCTAGAAACAGTGCTTCAATCTAACACTTTGCTAAGATGCCTACTAAAAGTATATATTAGTTATATGTTAATATGTTATGTTAGCTAGTTAAAGATAAAGCTAGTGTTACTTATTACTTTATAGTAGTTAGTTATATATTATTGCGCGCTATCTTACTTCTTATTATACACTACCTTTAAACAGCCTTATATAAAAAGATAAAACAGACCTTTTAGCGTTAAATAAGCACTACTATTTATATAATACCTTTAAATAGTAGTATATAGACAGGTTTTCTACTTTTTATTAAGTAACTAAATAAAGATTTATAGCTACTTATAAATAAATTTGACTCTGTCTTTACTCTTACTAATTTATACTTAAATTAGTAAAGAAAAAGATTTCTTTTATACATAATTTTTTAAATAGAAAAGTATAAAAAGAGGTTTTTATTTTACAGCATTTAAACTACTAATTAGTGTTAAATAGGCTCTATGCTAGCTATGCAAAGCAAAGAGGTTTGCATAGTGTACACATCGCGCAGGGGAGGGGTTGCAGGTAACTAGTGTTAATTCTTCTTGTTCTAAGTCTGTGCAAAGGAAAGAGGTATTTATCTGTCTATGCGTACAACTGTGACACAAGACTATGTCACGTGACGCCCAACCGCGTATTCAAATACTGCTATTTAGACAGCTTATATGTTTAGGTTAAAAGTAGCAGGAAAAACCTAGATGCATCTTATGCAGCTATTAGCGTTATGCTACGTCTAGCTATTTTTATTATTCTTCTAAATTGCAATGTCTATATTTTTATATAATAAAATAAAAAAAAGATACTTTTTATAATGCTTTATATAAAGTAAAGCTTAATATATATATCTATATATTTTATTATTTAAATTTTAAGCTATTCACTACTTTTATTATAAGTTAAAGTAAATAAATTTTTATTATCCTAAGCTAAATTTTTATTAAGTGCTTGTTATATAACTTATTAAAAGTATAATAGTATAAAAAATTAAGTAAAAGACTTATTATTTAAAATAGTTGCCTATTTAGCCTTAGCGCTAAATTAATTCATAGATCTGATCTAGATCTAGGATAGCGCCACGTGATTCCGGATAATCGATTCGGACCGATTCCCGCCAGCACTGTAAGCGAGCTAAGGGTGGAACTTAGAAAACTCAGCTCCCACTCTCATCGCACCCTCGCCCCAGATTCGAGTAGATACATACATACATCCCAACAATACACGATTGCCGCGTACGGTATGAAGCAATGCCTCGTTACCATTTTGAGGGTGGGTTCCAAGAAATCCAGTGCCCACTTCTAATTGCTAACCTTCTTGCAGATCAAGGACCCCTAAAAATTTGCGACGGAAGGCACGAAATCACCGAGATAGGCGGGAAGAACAAGAAGGCATCAACTCAACAACTATCTCTCTCATCTCTCCAACATTCGCCGCCACAAAGCACATCATCCTCTTTCCCCTTCTTTGATCTTCCCCGTGAGCTCCGAGACCAGATCTATCACTACGTATGGCTGGGAAAATGCATGATACTCACAGAAAGCCATGTGAAATTTCATGTTGACTACATGCGGAAGCAACCACGAGACATATCAACCTCAACATGCCATAACTCCAATGCGCTGGGCTGGATCCGTGCCAGCAAGCAGCTTCGATGCGAATCTTTCTGCCAGTTCTACAAGTATGCTCATTGCACCAGTTTCAGCCAGTTTCCCGGAAACAACAACATCGTAGGGCTCATTCCAATATACTGGTTTGGTAAGGTACAGAGAATGGATTTATTCATGAAAGTGACTTTCCATTTCGACAACATCGAAGGGGAGCGCGATCGGAAGCGCTTCACAATCCGCCCAAAGCTGGACTTACTTATATCCCACCTCCAAACCCTCCGGTTACAGTCCCAGCCTTTACCGTTCAAAGAAGTCAACCTAAAGGTCTCACTGCGAAACATTCCATCATTCTACGTGCCAGGAACCATGAATTTGGAACCCGGATGCTGTGTCGATTTCTCTAGCCTCCTGGTTTTTGGGACAGGGATGGAGCGGGTTGGAATTGTTATTGGGTATCCGGGCTTGCACATGATGATTCCACGATATAATAGGACGATTATTACGATTAATTGGGGGAATGAGACAAGTGGGAGGGTTACTGTGAGGAATACGGTTGTGCCGAGACTGCAGTTGGAGTTGGCTAGAGTCGGGAAGTTAATGGTTGGAGGGGAGGATGAGGATGTGGAAGAGATGTCGCAGATGGGCTGGACGGAGGAAGAGAGAGAGGATGTTTGGAGTTGGTACTTGGAGGTGCGCCGAGACGTTCTAATACAACCAACAATAGTTGCTCCAAGAGCTTAACAGGCCAAACTACGTAGACTTAATTTGCAATGATATGACTGCAATGAGATATTCGACACCCAGCAACCAGAAATACTTCACAGAGGGTTGAAGATTGAAGCCTATAAATTGGCGCGAGATCCAGAAGAGGCTGGCCCGCTACAACGTATCCTAGATCGCGTTTCCCCGTCGCCTTTCATGATGACAATGCCCTGTCCCTTTTTGCTTAAAGGCAGTAAAGCGCCGCAATTCTCGTCACAAAGCATTGCCCACTATGAGGATGCCAGACGCAAAACACAATAGACTTTATTCATTCACTGCAATCGCAATCGACAAATTTGTGCACGTATAACCTACTCTA
Organism: Lindgomyces ingoldianus; assembly: GCF_010093535.1. Classification (NCBI taxonomy): domain Eukaryota; kingdom Fungi; phylum Ascomycota; class Dothideomycetes; order Pleosporales; family Lindgomycetaceae; genus Lindgomyces; species Lindgomyces ingoldianus. The sequence continues at coordinate 164,509 of NW_022985219.1, read as the reverse complement.
CTCACATACTGGAACATCACTAGAACATATAGCATCAATTAGCCTAGTCATAACGCGAAATAACCGCTTTCCTAACCACTCTAATCCGGCACGGCTACACCTTCTTCCTCAAAGGTTACCCTTATAAATCCCTCTATTACTGCTGCCTAACCCACGAAGCGTACCCCACCCTCTACATCATTACATACAAAAAAACAGCTCTCTGCGTGTGTGTCCCAAAATCCACATCATTCCATGTCCTATCTCTCACCAAAATCTCAACGCGTTGTCTTGCAATCGAGAAACGCGACGCAGCTTGATCCGCGAAGACAATGTCAAGTTAGAAAGGCAGTTCCCAAAGACATCAAAGCAAGAGACGGAGGTGGTGTGGAAACTTAGGTTTAGAAAGTACTCGAGGAGAACAGGAAAGACGAGGAAGAGGAAGGTTGTGTTGGCTGTTATTGCCCATGTTAGGCATAAACTTACGCAGTATGATAAACTGCTAAGAGGTGAGATGGAAAGAGATACTGCAAGAAGGGTAAAGTAGAAAAAGATAGAGGGTGTGTTTAGGGGGTTAGGTGCAATGGGGGTACGCATTCAAGGTATTGACGTTGGAATTATGCTTCCACTAACCATTGAAACTCAAGACCCCCTTAGCATCTTAGTTATTAAGATGAGCATATCAAAAACTAGGCCTAGGTGTGTCGGTTTTTAATCTAATCCCGGTACACGTGGAAGATATACCGGTTACTCCAGCATCGCGAGGAATGCCCTATACCAATGCGTTGCCCAATAATAAATATACCTCCAAATATCTTATTCACGCCACCACGCTGCGGCGCTTCTATAAAGTTGGGGCTCATAGATGTAAGTGACGAATGTTAATAGATCAATATTTCCCTGCGTCTAAGTCACAGGAGAGATTTAAATCTCATGTGTAAGATATTTCCCTCACTGTCCATCCAATTTTGTTATGCGGTCGACCGTTTCATCACTATCCTCGAAAACCCAAAGCTCACGAAGCTGAGAATGGGTCGCGTCATAAGCTAGCCTAACTACATAAGGCCGAGGGTCTAAGATGGGGAACTAAATTCGAGGCGCTGAACAAGATCGGGCCTGCGTTCATGCCGAATGTGTCAGAAGGTGCCTTCGCAGTACCAACCATGTTATCGAACGAAGAATTGAAAGATACAGACATACAACTTCTCAACAGCGTTCAGCATTCGTTCCGTTGGATAGAGTTGTAGCAAGCTCCACTCGCGTTAGGGCCTCTCCGATGAGAGCAAGGCATTTGGATAAGCTGACAATCGCATTCTTGTGGGTTATTAATGCCTGTATCTTACCATCAGCAAAGTCTCAAAGTTGCTCTCCACGGAAAATACTGACTACAAACAGGAATTTCATGGCTCCTCACACAAGTGCAACATACTCCGGATGATGTTGAGCAAGCACGTTGAATATGTTCCCGTAATATATGATGCTCCTTGTCGCTCGGTCAAGTCATTTCCTCAATTTCTGGTTTCGAGATTGTTCGAAATTCCTTTGCGCCTGAAATACAATCATTTCTACGGCCTGCATGTGCGTAGCTGGCGCCACCATCGCGACTTTACGATTGTCGTGCGTGACTTCACGGGAAAAACGATACATTGCATTGCGATAGACTTCCTTGAACAGTATTTCTTTTTGCCTGTCATTATTGTTCAGCAGAGGAGACATAGACAGCAAACTTGAAGTACCTCTCGCTACGCTTTTCACCTACCCATTCCTGTTCTAGTGAGCTCATGGTTAGAAGCGCATGTAAAAGAAGTCCTCAATCTGCTGTATAATAAAGAAAATATGAATTGAGGGTGATAGGGCTTAGCTTTTCGACGTGTCCAAGGTGGAGATAAAGGAGCGGGTGGGCGGTGCACGACTGTTGCGTTTCTTTGGCGAAGATGCATGAGATCCCAGCCTCAGCCTTTCTCACAAAACCTTCACATGTTCTATCGCCTTCATACTTCTTAATGATATACCGATGGACCTTTTCGTACGATGAGACTATTCACTACAGCTAGTGACCATCGATAGTCTCTCCATCCATGCTCACCCGCCTCCCTGCGAGCTCAGATTCCCGGTCTCCTGACGTCAGCCATCACAGCCTACCATTCGAAATTAAATGGATGCTGGGCGTTATTCGCGAACCGCAATCTGGTGCGCGTCCGATCATATCTCTCCTCACGATTCACAGAGCGCAAGTAGTTTGGATAGAGATCGCGAAGAGAGCTCCAGCCTCGTGAACGAAGCTGAAAGCGCGTATTCGGGCGGCGACGAACACTCTGATCAGTCCCAACCAGCGGGGACATCGATTTACAATACTGGAGGTGGGACGGACAGTAAACCCAAGGGAGAAGAAGAACAATTAGAGGAAGCATTCGGTCCTCCTCAATCGAAATCGGTATCGGAGAGATCGGGCGAGGCGTGAGTAACAACAATCTCGAACAGCCAGAAGAAAGCGAAGCCTCCCCGAACGAGGAACTTCTTCTTTCCGGCTTCTCTGTTGCAAGGCACATCACGATATCGCGCGACCAGACTGCGGCCAGCAACCACTTGAGAGAGCAACTCGCAGCTGTATATAATTCAGATCTCGACCAAGAGAAGCCCCCAGTGGAGCAAATTGGGCTTGGATCAGATACGTTTAACTTGGGGGTACCTGACGACTCTTTGGATAATTTCGACTTCGATTCATTTCTCCATGTTGGTGGAGAAGAAAATCCAAGCAGTTTTGGAATTCCTGACGTCACTATTGGCGATCCAGAAGTCGACGTTCTACCGCTACTTTCAACCACAACCAGACCCTCTAATCTACTAAACACACCAAATTCTGCGACGTCTAGATTGCCAACACTTCACCACCCGGCCAGTGGGGCCCCTGAGCAAATTGGGCGCGTCTCCAAAAGAAAGGCCAACGATGAGGATGCTGCTGTGAAGCATGCCAACGCTCGGTCAGAGATGTTGAGAGGGAGACACAACGGGACTCGCTCCAGACCTACTCTGTTGACCAAAGACGATGATGAAGCAAGAGGACAAGGAATCACTTCAAGTGTACAGGGGCCACCGACATTCAAGAAGAGGGCTAACAACTCGTTGCAGCCAGGCCGTCAAGAACCATCGACTATGGTCAAGGAACTCGCCACGCGGATAGCCGTACTCGAAACCGAGAATGAAAGACTCAAAAACAAACAAGTTCCTCCTAAAAGGAAACCCAGGATCCAGATACTCCATGCTTTCACCGAGCGTCAAGACCAGATTATCTGCCTCCAAGAACCGAGCTGGACATTCGACAAGAATGATTGTCTGAAACTCAAAGCAGAATCACCCCTTTTCAATCCACAACAGTATTTCCAAAAAAATGGAGATATTGTATTAGTAGTGTACAAGTGGTACTCCGCGCCGGGGCTCTCACGTGCGGGGGTTGCGAAGCGACTGGGTGCAGATACTTTGCCTGCTCCAACATCGGCCTCTGAGAGCATTGAGATCAAGTCAAAAGAAATTCGCAGTGCTTTGGAGATAATCCTTAAAGCACAGCCTTCTTTCCAACGAGACTTCCCAGAACTCTCCCTAGACAAGCCATTAATGGCCCCTTACTCATTTTGGTTTCGGTACAGACACAACGCCTCTGTGTGGTCATCACTACAGTCAAACCATCAAATGCTGCTCAAGATCCTGATTGGTTTGATAGAAAAGAATTATAGAAGCCTGTACGAGGGGGCATCTAAGCAGCACTCCAGAGGTCATGTTTCACATGATTCCATGGAATTCCTATTTCAACCTGGAGACGTTGTCGTATGGAAGGATGGCGAACAGGTCAAAGGGGCTCTCACCACAGGAGTTCCTGTACTGAAGGAAATTTCCTATTACAGAACGCACAGAAAAGAGGCTTTCGTAAATTTCCAATCAGAGGTGGATGCCGAAGCTAGCAAGAAAAAAATCGCATGGCACTGGGAAGTACCGTGTTGGCGTCTCGGATATAACGGAGACTTTCATAAAGTAACAGCATCCCCGCACCTTGAGTTGCTTGCTGAAGGATTCGCGGATGTGATCAAGATACAAGATCTCAATTTGTACCCGGTGCGGTTTGCTAGTAAGGAGGTGCAACAACAGTTGATGGAAAGAGGGAAGACTTTCTGGTCCTGTAGGACGAAGAGATTTGTGGCGTATCGGGGTACCGACGAAGATACACTCAACGCTGTAAGTGTCGTGTTGAATCTGCGTTGAGAGTAAACTAACGCTGAACCCTTTAATTAGGACGGTGAGCGATATATGGTCGACTTTGCATCGTACAAGACCCTTCACCTCGACAAGCAATCATCAAAGAAGTCTGGAGCAAGAACCGATCAAAACACAATTCCGGTAATCGTTTCTGAGCAGAATGGATTGCCTTCAATACCGGAACTATATCTGTTCCCAAACACTATCCCTGGTTTTTCGTTGCGGCGTAAAAGATGGAGCAAGTACTGCCTTGCGTCATGAAATAGCAAAGCTAACAAGTCATAGATGATCTTATTGTGGACCGAATACGTGAAGTGGCATGGAACAAGGAAGTCTTCAAGCATCTCGTCGCAGATGATAAGACTAAAGAGTTTGTCCAGGCTCTTGTGGCGAATCGCATCTCGGCTGAAAGGAATACCGACTTGATACAAGGGAAAGGGAACGGGCTTATTATGCTCTTACATGGCGGCCCTGGCACGGGCAAGACTTTCACAGCCGAGAGTGTTGCAGAAATGGCAGAAAAGCCTCTATATCCCGTCACTTGTGGCGACATTGGCACAGAGCCTGAGCAAGTCGAGAAATATCTGGAATCTGTATTGCACATGGGCAAGATATGGGATTGCGTTGTTCTACTCGATGAAGCTGATGTCTTCTTGGAAGAGAGAAGCATGACCGATTTAACACGTAATGCTTTGGTATCGGTTTTCCTCCGCGTACTTGAGTACTACGACGGCATTCTGACCCTCACATCTAATCGCGTAGGGACCTTTGATGAAGCCTTCAAATCGAGGATCCAGCTCGCCTTACACTATCCAAGTCTCACCAAATCGCAATGGTGTTGCATCTGGAAGAATTTCATCGAGCGGTTGAAGTCACTGGCGGAGCCAGATATCGACTTCGACGATATCGAATGCGGCGTCATGGAACTGGCTAACGAAGAGCTCAATGGGCGACAGATACGCAATTCAATCACGATCGGGCGACGGCTGGCCAGGTTCCAAGGAAAAGCACTATCACATCAGCATTTAAGTCATGTCATCAAAGTCTCAGGGCAGTTCGAGACCTACCTAAAAAATACGAAGGAAGGCTTGAGCGATGATCGGATTGCAAGGGCAAATGGAATTCGTTTTTGAAGGCACAAGCAACGAGCAAGTAGTCTTAGAGGATGGGAGTCTAGTCATGCACTGCATTTGATAATTCTGAGTGAAACACCCGCTATTATCTGAAGAGTTCTTACAGTAATATTACTGTAGCTGTAGTGGTTGCAGGACAGCCTAACCTGGTTGGTCGCATGTGGTTAGGTATGCAAGGCAGCACACCTGCACACTTTTACAATCTATATATTCAATGCAGGTTATCTGCCCAACTTGCTAATCGACTGCTCCTTCAAATGACTTAGCTGTTACAGTTATGAGCCGAGACATCGACTCCAACTACTGCATTCAATTCTACTGTTATTGGCCAATTATTACCCGCATTAATCGATAGATTGTTAATACTACCAGCCTGACGTCACCAGTCACCGATTATGACACTTTCTATACGCATATGTCTACGAGCCCTTTTTTTACGCCCCCTTTTATTCCAGCGCTAAACAATATGTAGGGCCTTCGCTCTAGCCGAATAATCAGCAACCTTTATAGTCTATTGAAGGGTAGCAGGAAATGACCATCCAAAGTGTCAGGCTTCGCGTGGAAACCTTGTTACTCTAGATAAAGAGCATAGTGAGGTTGGAGTCCCTAGTGACAGGACATTTTCAAACTTTTGTCTATCAACTTCTAAGTTATTGTTTGCTAGGTGCATGGGATGACCCCTACATGGAAGGTTGTCGTTAAATTTCATGCGCGGGAGCACTAGGAATGCAAACCCCTAAGGGCAGCGACTATATTTACAGATCCATGCTAGTAATACAAACGAACCTTTGAATGCATACGAGAGTTTTATGAGTTACCCTCGATAAACCCCAACGGTTTCAAAAACTGCCTCCACACTGCCACAAATTCTTTTCGATCTTTCTTACTCTGAAATTCGATCTTGAGCTCTGAGTACCCGAATCGATTGAGATTATTGGAGCGATTCGAACATCCAAATACCTCTGATTTCGATGATCTTATAGAGAACGCCGAGGATGATGCAACAGAGGTTGCAGTGTTCATCCTAGCCAGTGCCCCAAGTTCTACACCGCCTCCCTCGAAACCTTTAGAACTTTTCCTTCTCTTGAATAGTTTGTCTCGTGTCCACTTCCCAGGGTCCTTCGAGAAGACTAGTTGTAACTTCTCGCTGTTTTTTTTGTAGGTCGCATCGTCCAGCCATTCAAACCCGTAATGAGGTTCCTCGACCCAGTGAGCATGGTCTTGGGGTAAAGCGCTAGTATAGAAGAGTAGAACGAGGACGTCTACTGAGATAACCCCGTCAAAATCTTCGTGCTTTTCTCTTCGTCGCCAAAGCCTAATATTCTTTCCACGACACTCGGGTTTGTTTTTGTTTGACGATATTGTGATAATAGGTCGATCAAACAGCAAGTCCGCTTGGTCCTTGCCGTTGTTCGTATACAGGAGGGTTTGAAGCTTCTTGGATGACTCGTGGTCGCCGAAAGTGTACTTGATATCTGTACATCTCTTGTCAAGCCGCCCGAAGGAGCTCCTTGGGAAGTCAATCGATACGTCTCCATCAGCATAGCTCGTGCTCAGTGGGATAGAAGGACCAGTGGCGGGAAAATGATGCGCAATCCAAACCTGTACTTTTTTCGTCCTCTCATCGCGATACACCGACCGTATACTCAGCCCGTGGTCCTCTCGGTACCGCCAATGAACATCACACTCCCTACTTTCTACAGTCTTGCTCGTGCTACGTTCAACTTGCACCTTCCTACACAACTTATTCCACTCGAGTGCGCCGTCTCCCAGAGCTATGGTCGCGAGACTCGATACGGAAAACTTAGCTCTTAAGGGACGGTCATCGGGGGTTGTACCGACCGTACTCGTACTTGAGACACCTGGGCGGGAGTCGGGGCTCGTGGCACTGAAGCTGCTACGGTTGGTAGAGACTGAAGAGGCCCGGCTGGGGTCAGAAGAGAGGTTTCCCCAATCTATCGCAGCGAATGGCCCTTGCTCAATTTGCGGACTGCCTCGGGGAGAGACATTAGGTGATATAATGGAAGTGGGTCGGATTGTGGCGGAGGAATCCGCCACTGACCGGCCGTCGAAAGCAGTTAGTGACATGTCGCTGTCAAGTGTGAACGTTCGCTGGGGTATCTGTGGCATATCTCTAACTTCCTGGCGGATCGCATCGCTTGGCGAAAGGTTGGACCGCTTTTCAACCGCCACTCGCTTCGCTCGGTTCTCTTCAACCATAATTGCATCCTCGAGCTCCCTCCGTAGATGATATAGAACCGCTGCCGTCTCAGCATCCCCACTCGGAGTAATCGCGGGAGTTGCGCCATACGATAGCGGTCGCGTGAGATTATCACCTTCACGAGCGATTCTCTCGTCTTCATTTCGAAGCCATCGGTTGAAGACAAGCCAGTCCTTGTACAGCTGGTCGGCTTCAGAAGGTGCCGGAAGAGCATTTCTGTTAGCCGCTGAACCACTTCCAAGGGCGTAAGTGGAGTACATCTGGCCACCGAAGCTCATGGAACGAAATGGAGCCGAGTCGAGGAGCCGCTGGGTTTGTTTAGTGGCTTCTAGGTGAAGTCGTCTGCTAAAAGTTAGTGAAGGAAGGAGCCAGTGTTGCTGGGTGTAGTATCCATACAATTGCAAGAAGCTTATGCACATCTGCAGCGCTTGATAGTGTCCGGTGATTTGCTTTCGAAGCCGATCAAGCTCTGTCTCCTTTCCAATATACCTGATTGTGTAGGTGAACTTCTTCACAGTCATTCTCTTGTGGTCGACAAGATTGTCCGCGTAGGGCTTGAGGGTCGTTTGACATTTCTGGAGTGTTTCCTTGAAATCAAGGTAAGGAAAAGGTAATGGTTTGCCGTATTCCCTCATCAACTCGTCAAGCTGGACGAGGCAGTGGTGAAAGGTCGAGAACTCCTTGATGAGAGCCTCGACCTGGGCCTCGGAATTGTCGTTTGCATCTATGGCTGTGTGAGCAGTGATATGTTGGCTGATGGATGAGAGCTCCGACCCTTGAAAGCGATATAGATACGGGTAGAGAATTCCACCAACTTGATCACATCCGAGGGGCTAACTCCAAAGGACATGACTGGCACTCGAGACCGCGCTCATGCGCAGCAAATACTGCAGTGCATGCAAGAATCCTGTGACAGCGACAGAAGGGAAGGTCGCATGCTCGGCCCCAAAGATGTGATTGTAAAGGTGAACGACCCCAAAGCCCCACTGGGGAGATCCCTCGTCCTTCTGACGCACCGGGTCTGGGGTGGCTGAGCATTATGCCTGGCGCCCTCTGCACGGATTGTAATAAAGGCTTATATGTCGGTTCCAACGTAGGCGTGTTGATGAGGAGATGCCTCCTCGTGTTTGATGCGCGTGGCGCCAGCCAGCCGTGTTGGCTTCCTGAGCATGGGGCGGAGCTCTACGCAATCAGAGCTTCAGACACCAACACGTGGGGCTGTCGGTTCGTCTGAACCCATGCGTCCCTTTTCGAAATTCGATTCAGAACATTTCCAAATCACCGAGTGCGATTTCTTTCGCTCCTGTGGCGGTGCTGTCAAGAGTATTTTGAACAGATTGCTCGAATCAGGGCACCGAGCACGTCCTCTCTCATGCACCTTGACCAGCTCTCCATCTCCCCTGCGCCTCATCTGTCTGCTTCTCTTGCCCTGGGTAAATGTCTCCCGTCAAACCCCATCTTGCGTTGCGAACTGTGTAACAACCCGGGATCAGTCAGTCTATTTTCAATGCCTCCATCTCCACCATAACGAGGCTTGCACAGCTGTTCCACCACATCCAATACTCCAAAGACAGACACGAGGCTACCACACCTTGCCTAATATCGTTCACCGGACGCAGCCACCCTTAGGAATGCCTTGCCGCGGTCATGGCTCCGAAATGCCCCCCCTGACCTGTGGCTTTTCACTTAGGGCTGAGTCCATTGGGCTAACAATAATATGAAGGATTACCTCCCATGGTGATGCTCTGCGGGACCATTCACAACTAACATTTCCGTGCATTTTGGCCGAAAGATTTGGGCAAAGCGGCCTTCGATTTCAGTTGTACCTTGCGCTTATTCTTAAATCTCATCTTTCTCTCAATTTATACAGTCGCAATGGGTCTTCGGAAATGGGTGAACCGTCCAATGAGGGGCTATCACATGGGTGTGGAAGATCTGACCAGAGGAGATGAAGGGATTCCAGTAAGTAGTATTGCTGCTCTCTGTTTCGTGTACGCGGGCCTGGTGCTGATATTCCCTAGGTGTCAAAACGACGAAAATGGGCCCTCCAAACTATTGATGCCGCCCCGTTTCAAGTCTGGGTCGTCGTCGTCGCCGGCATAGGTTTTTTGACAGATGCATTTGATATCTTCGCGTTGAACGTGGTCACTCCCATGATCGGCTACGTCTATTGGCCAGACAACAAGGATCATGATGGAGTTCCTACTGTCCCGGAAAGCATTGCAACCAGTATGCTATGCGCCACACTTGCCGGAACCATGTTTGGCCAGATCGCATTTGGATTTGCGGCAGATATACTTGGTCGTCGGAAAATGTACGGGCTTGAACTTCTCATCGTCATCGTTGCTACCATCCTCATGGTCATGAGCTCCAATGGAGAAAAGAATAGTATGGCTATTGGTGGCTGGCTAATCACATGGCGTGCAGTAATGGGATTAGGAATAGGGGCAGATTATCCTCTATCGGCGGTAATTACGAGTGAATTTGCTCCACGGAAGTATCGGGCCCGGATGTTGTCCTGGGTGTTTTTTGCGCAACCTGTCGGACAGCTCCTGGCCAACGTCCTGTCTCTTGCGGCTGTATCTGGTTTCCATTCCCAGATTACCAACACCGAATTATCCTGTGGGGACGATTTCAAATGCTACAGAGCCGTTGATCGACTTTGGAGGCTTGTCGTTGGAATCGGAGCCGTTCCCGCGATCATCGCGCTTGCATTTCGGTTCACCATACCGGAGAGTCCCAGATACAAGCTTGATGTTCTCCGGAATGTTAACACGGTCTTTGAAGACACCAAAGACTATTTTGGAGCTCCAGAACTTAACCCCGAAGGTGGTGAAATGGACACGCTGACAGAAGTACGAGACAGCAGGTCTCCAGCAACACGAGGAGAGAATAGCGGCAGGCTGTCCAGCAGCTCCTCTGATATCGGCGCAGATGAAGTTATTGATGACGACAGTGAAGATGACCAGCCTCAAAATGAAGAAGAACAGCATCGCCCGGCTGCTCCATCTGTTCAACTTCCCCCTGGAGATCCAAACTTCGTCCCACCACTAGCATCGCGCAAGGACGCCAAGAAATTCTTCCTCGAGGAAGGAAACTGGCGCTATCTGCTCGGAACGTCCTTAAGTTGGCTATTCCTCGACTTCGCCTTCTATGGATTAGGCCTTTCATCTCCAACCATTGTCCGTCACATCTGGCAGGATCCAAAGGCCGGGAGAGACCACGTATATTCCTCTTTGAAAGGCAACAGTCTCCACACCCTCGTCATGGTCTCTATTGGCGCTATCATTGGTGGAGCTGTTATGATTAAGGTGATCAAGTACGCCTCGCCGAAAGTTATCCAATTCTGGGGTTTCCTGGTCCTTTTCGCTCTCTTCATCGTGACCGGTAGTGCATGGACAAAGTTACTCGAATCCAGTCGATCGGGACTTATTGTTCTCTACGTACTGTGCCAGATTGCGTTCAATCTTGGACCGAATGTGACTACATTCATTGTATGTTCCGCACAATTTTCCTTCGCGTCGCTTGTACTCATATTTCTCAGATTCCGGCCGAAATCTTCCCCACAAGATATCGCTGTACAAGTCACGGCATCGCTGCCGCATCGGGCAAGCTTGGTTCATGGCTTGCGCAGATATTCCTCGCCTTCGCATTCAACTCGGATACCCAGAAGGAGCAGTTTGGTTCGGAAAGAGATAATTTTGGCCACGTGCTTCAAGTCATGAGCGCCTTCATGATCGCCGGTGCGATCACAACATACTTTTTGGTTCCAGAAACCAGAGATCACGATAATAAAAGTCGTACGCTCGAGGTTCTCGCGTGTGGGCGCAAAGTGTTGAAAGAGTTGAATCAGCAAAGGCAAAGCGAAGACGAGTGATGGCGTACGAGATCTTATACCAGAATGTGCGAGGTACGTGCTTTTTCTTGTAGATAATTTTGCAAAAGAATCTTCAAAGATTCCCCTACCTCGTCACTGCTCGAATGTGGGCATTTATTCTCCTCGGCTCTAGGAAGTCAGGGAGGCAAAGCGAGCCATCCAAGATTGTTGAGGTAATAGTGTTCCAAATGCCAGGGATAGTAATTGCCCAGCCCGAACAAAAAAAACTCAGGAAAATGACCCAACACGGCCTATGTTTGTCGGGCACGTGTAGCTTTCGAACCCCCTACTCTATAATGGTGAGCAAGTCCTTAGAACTATTTGCTTAGGTCTTCTTTGCACTCGTACTAGCTCTTATAATCGGGGCTGGCAAACCCAGCATTGGTCGGATCTTCGATCGAAAATCTGCAATTTGGAGTAAGATCTGGACCTAGATTGGAAGATCGGACACTGCATGGAGTAATCGCTACAAACACTCTGTGTCCCGTTCTGACAGGTCATGTGGCCTGATACTTGTAGCCTGAGGTCTAGACTCATTTTCTTCTATGTTAAAATATGCTTCAGATAGCCATATCCATATGCTGCTGTCTCCCTTCAATGTTTGAATGGGATTGTCGATGAACATGACCTTAGAGGATCCGGCTCCATGTTAGTAAAACAGCCTATCGATGTCAGTGCGCAATAGGCGGCCATCCCTTCATTTAGCCTTCCATGGGTCGAAGAACAGGGCCAAACATAGCGCCAAAATAAGACGGCCGTCTTTGGTCGACGGGTCGGCGCTCTCTAAGGGCGACTTTTTACAACGATTATTCTCAACCATGCCGACATGCTCGTTGAAATGCCAGCCTCGTCCAACCCCAAAAATATACATATCCACTACCAGCGAGCGGAGAATTTGGTAGATCTTTCCGGAAAGAATCTCATGTTCATAAGTAGCCTATCGTTACGAAAGGGGGCTTCCCGCCTCTCAAATTGCGGGACGGTCTCAATCGCAGCGATTCAATCCGGAAAGAGATATGCGCGAGATGCTGGAACCGTATTTCGTCCCGGTATTAATAAAACTCCATACCGTGCTGTATGTAGTGATATGATGACATCTGATTATCCCATATGGTTGCGAAAAAAGGCTTTAGAAAAGTGTTGGGTAGCAGGTTGGAAGAAGAGGGATTTTTCACTCTTGTTAATTGAAATCTAATGGCAATTAACACACCTAGCCTTATTCTAAAACCACCGTTAATGGCAGGCTTGAACTAGGGAGGGGAGTGCTCGGGTAGAGGGTAAGTTCAAGCGGTCCACAACACATTTGCAACAAGCCAACCACAGGTGTATATGGGCATGGTATGTCGACGACTTGTCGAATCCCTTGCCTTGAAGCGGACCGCACACATGAGGATCATCTGAGACTCTCCCAATCTCGCTAGATTCGGTCGTTTCGTCGATGGCTGCGCTGTGCATAACTTCACCAAATGTTGCATTGTTTAGTAGTATTGGTACTATGATCTTGACCACGTATACAGCAATCCTAGTACGTGGACGACAGCCGTAAGTCAATTTCCCTGAGCAATCAGTTCCGTGTATAAAACTCAAGGTCGGTCACTCCTGGCCAATTTGTGCTTTTTGCAGTACTTCTACCTGGTCAGAAAGGTCCTGACGACCAACCGTTATCCAGATCCTAGCGCAATATCTCGACAATCATGGAAATTGGGTGTATAATCTAGAACGATGGTTCGGAACGCGTCGGCAAAGAGCATGATGGCATGGGTGACTGATCGGACAATTCTCAAGAAGACGTGCATTCAGCAGTATGTGCACAATCTTAGACGATATTGAAGTGGGGAGAAATTAACTCCAATGCACCCTCTCCTGTCCCGCACAGTCTCTACCTTAGGCTGCATATGTGCGCCTCGCCTCGTCTGCCTTTCTTCCTCCAAGTCGAACATCTGCCACCGCCCATGGCTCTTTCATCGGGTCTAATGCGAAGCCCGACCAAATTCTAGGTTTCTTTCAAATCCAAGGAGTAAGCCGTGCGCGCCAGTGGACCTTCTGAGTGGGTAGCTGTTTCGACATCTGCCTCCTCCCTTTTAACGAACTTCGCCGGCCGTTTCCGGGAGATGGAGTCTTTATCGCCAATGACGATAAGGGGGGGGTTCTCGCGATAATAAGCATCAACATCTTCTAAAGTTCGGTCGGCTAGAGGCGTGTTAAACGAATATTCTCGTAATGCACTGGATAAGGCTTACCGGTTTCTGGGTAAAAGAAGTAGATGATCGGCATGAATGCCGCATTGAGGACGGTCCAGACAATATAGAACCTCCACCCCAGATTTTGCAATCCGCGCGGTGTAACTTCAACGACGATGAAATTTGTAATCCAATTAGTGGCCGTAGCAACAGCAGCACCTTTCGTCCGCATCGGCAAGGAGTTAATCTCCGTAGGGTATAGCCAGGGTATTCCGAGCATGCCGAGTCCGAACCCAATATAGTAGATAAAGAACCATACCACGGAGGCCTTGCCGAAAATCTGGTGATCAGGTCTATTTAGATCGTTGGCGAAGTAGAGCAGAATGGTCATGAGGAGGAAGCAGAAAAACTGTATAGCAGTCGACACCATCATCATAATCCTGCGTCCGTACCGCTCGACAAGAGGCGCCGCAATCCCCGATGCGATGAGATAGACAACGGCAGAGGTAGCTGCAATAAGGCGCGCCATACTGTCACTAAGGTCGACGGATGAGATCAAGAGCGTTGGCAGATAATAGGACATAATGTTGATGCCGCCAAACTGTTGCATGGCCTGAGTGCCAGCACCCAGAAGGAGTCGTCGAACCGTTTTAGTGCCGGCTTGAGTGCGACCCCGAAGTAAGTCTCGCCATCGAATCGCATGTTCGCGTTCATACTCCACGCCAAAGCGGATCTCCTCATACTGGGCTTTGACGTAGGGATCTTCAGTCGATTTATTCTCGAGACTGGCAAGAATTGGGATTGCTTCGTCATCACGACCGTGGGCAATGAGCCACCTGGGGGACTCCGGCAACCAGGGTACAGTTGCCCATAGGACGAAGATGAAGACATATTGGAGAGCCAAGGGAAGACGCCAGGCAATGGCCCCTCCGACGAATGAAAGGCCGTAGTTTATCCAGTTCACTGTCATGAAACCTAAAATATTCATCATCATCTCGAGAACCACAAGCTTTCCTCGCCACTTAGCCTGCGACGTCTCAGTCTGCCAGACAGGCGCTGTGGCTGTGTTAATACCATTCCCGACACTTACCGGTCGTTAGCATGAGGACGCGACGGTGGATTTGGGGACAGCCTACCCGCTGACAATGCGACCAACGATCATGTGTCCGACGCTGTAGGAAGATATTTGCAGCGCTGCACCGACGGCCATGATACTTGTCCCGATGAAAATGGTCCTCTTCCTTCCAATCTTCTCCCCAATCCAGAATGCTACGATAGCCCCAAGAAAACAACCGATGTCATAGATGGCCGTCACAATTGCAAGGGTATCAGTCTTGTCAGGTCCATTGAGGTTGTGAACATTGAGATAATCTTTCGAGATGACCACACCACCTGGCTAGTGAGAACATGTCCATCAGCGGGAGGCGAGCAGCATACTGAAGACACCTTGATCGTATCCAAACAAGCTCATGTCAGTCGCGCAAGCAATCTGCCAAGATAAGCTTAGAGTTCCAATACAAGTCAAGCTTATGTAAACGTACCGTTATCCAGAGAGTAAGCCATCCTCCTTTCAACCCAAAGTATGGCTGCTTCGGTTTGAACATCTTGCTAGCATAAATAGTCCAATTCACGTTAATTAAGATCATGGAACCTATCTAGCTTTATACTCTCTCATGCACCGCGGCTCCGCACAGCCCTGCAAGGGAGACGTACTTGGCTGATGCTGCCGGAATAAAGATAGGCGAAAACACAGCAAGAACCCGAGCAATTAGCTCGGAAAAAGATCGGAAATTGTGCGAGAGGAGGATGCTCTCCACGTGGTTGACAAGCCTGGGGTGCTTATGTGGGGCGTATGATGGCATCCCTATGGACCTAAAGAACCCACAGGGACGGTTAGAAATAGGTGACATCTTATTGCCCGGAGTAGAGCCTACCGAAGCCACCACCATCACCACCTCCTTCCCTATCTTTCACAATATTGGACCATTTTAAAGACAATCTTTATTGATCTCGCAGCAGGACTAATACCCCACCAGTCGAGTTGTTGTGTGCAGAGTAATCGAAAAGCGCGGCAATTGATCTTTTCATTTTCACCCACATCTTTGAGTTCTTTTGAGCCAGGCCGTGGTGGTTCGAGGGGCAGGCAACGGTAAACCAAACGATACATACTAAACGGAAAATCGGCTTTTATTGCATGGCCCTTCGCAGTTGTATATGGGTGTTGTTCGCGTCCATCGGTTGATGTCTTGTGGTCGGACACGTGAGACTGTGTGATTGATGGAAATTCTACATGCTGACTAAATCCACTAAATCACGTGCTTTCTACCATCAAATTCCCTCAAGATGTGACAGAGCTAGAAAAACGAGCATCTAGGTCTCTTCTCTGCGTATTTACAGGTGGCCTTGAAACATTCATCCAAACATCTGATCCTTTCAGCCTCTCCAAATGCTTCCGACTCCTCATTTTCGCACTAGCGCTTGGAAGATGCAGCGTGAGAAGAATCCTTCTGACTTGGCCTTCAGCTTATCTTCTTCCCCAACTTCCATCACGATAAGTCCCTCCTAGCTTCAATTTCACCATCATTTGCCGCATATCACCAGAATGGTACTCAACCAAGCCTTTCTCATCTTTTGTGCTTTTCCGGTCGTGTTCATCGCTTGGTCCGCATACTCGCTCGCGGAAAACTATGTGAAAGCCAAATCCACAGGGCTTCCCATTACTCTCCGCTTTGTCTCACCTGGGTCCCCACTATGGATGATGTTATCGCCCCTAATTATGCGCATCTGCTCATATTTACCCTTCACGAGCACGTTCATTGCAACCTATCGGCGTGGCTGGGAAGGGCGGCAACGGTGTCGGCCCCATGTAGAAATGGGTGACATGTTCATGATCGTGACCCCAGGTGGCAATTGGCTAAAAGTGTGTAATGATAGACTTGTTAGTGAGATCCTAAAACGAAGAGACGATTTTTATCGCGACTTGGCTGCCTTTGAGGTCTTAAACATATATGGCAAGAATCTGGCAAGCACCGGGGGTGCAGAGTGGAATCGGCATCGCAAGGTAGCGGCGGTAACTTTCACGGAGAAGAACAATGAGTTGGTGTGGAGAGAGAGCTTGAAGCAGGCTGGGGAGATGCTGCAATACTGGCTACACCGGTCCCCGCAGCCGATTCGAACATTGGCCGAAGACACGCGGGTGTTTACTCTGAATGTGCTAGCTGCCGCATTGTTCGACAAGACTTATCCATTTGAGAGCCGTGCCGAGAGTAAGCTACGGCAGAAGAATGGCAAGAAGGACTCCGCATTTGGCTATCGGGATAGTCTATCGACGATTCTTCGAATGATCATCCCGATTCTCATTTTTGGAGAGAAGAAGCTGAAGGAAGCATGGTGGTTGCCGGAATCTTTCAGGAAGGCAGGATTCGCTGTGTCCGACTTCCGCACCTACGTTACGGACCTAATAAATGAAGAGCGTGTTCTCATTTCACAAGGCAAACAGAACACGCCAAACCTCGTCACCAATCTTGTCCGAGCATGTGAAGAAGAGAGCGACGGCAGCCTCAGTACGGGTGACTCGAGGCCTGGTCGCACAATTCTCACGAAAGACGAAATTATCAGCGATCTCTTCGTCTTTGCCTTTGCGGGGAATGATACCACCGCGATCACTCTCGCGCATATTCTGGGAGAGATGGCGGCCCATCCTGAGATTCAGGACTGGATATCAGAGGAGATACATTTCGTGCTTCAAAGCACGGATATCAAGACCTGGAATTATTCCACATGCTCCCAACTAAAACGATGCTGGGCGGTCGTAGTAAGTGTCATTCTCTCACCTAATGGTTGGGAACACTCACAGTGTAATAGTACGAAACCCTACGGCTGTGCCACCCTCTAGGTCAGCTCGTGAAAACAACAGGCAACTTACCACGAACTCTTAATTTCGACTCTAGAATCATCACGATTCCGCCACATACTACAGTGGAAATCAATCTCCCCGCCCTTCAAACACATCCTCGATACTGGGGTGCTGATTCACTTACCTGGAACCCTAAGCGTTTCATTTCCGGAGATTCCATTAACCACGAAATTCTTCCACCTGATACTACCGAGGTATTCCTCCCTTGGTCAACGGGGAAGAATGTATGTCCCGGGAAGCGATTTTCTCAGGTCGAGCTTGTGGCGGCATTAGTTACATTGTTCCGCGACTACAGGTTGGAACCGGTGATGGAGCCTAGGGAGACAATTGAAGATGCCAAACTGAGAACTCGGAGACTTGCTGAAGATGTTGAGATGAGGTTGCTGCATGAGATCCGGGAACCGGAAAAGATAGGTCTACGGTGGTCAAAGAAGAGTACATAGAATCACGGAACGACCAGAACTATCCACTGGATTCACTGAGAACGACATTTTCTGAGTGAGTAGATATGCAATCTCTTTCCACGCATCGTGTGCCCTCTTGCCTACTGCATTTGAGGGACTTGCGCATTAGCATTCCCTAAGCAAAGATAGGCGAGAATTGTTCCGCCATGCGTGATTAAACGTCAAGAGAACTAACATGAAGTCAAACCATTATCGTGTTACTAATTGTCAAGGACTAGGTACCTGACGAGAGCTACCAAATTCGTCCTAGCCCTGTAGCTCTTAACTCTGTACTCATCTGCTTATCGACACAATGTCATCCAGTCTAACCGTCAATCCAGAATACCACTTTTAGGACATAACCATCGCTCCCTTCGTCGAAGTGCGCCTCTCACTCAACACTTTTGAGATTCTCCTTACCCTTCACCGCAACTTTAACATCCCAACCCAGTCTCATTAATCCACTTCCTAGGCGCGCTTTCTTAGTGTTTAACTCCCTCCATTCATCTTCACCAGCTGTAATATCGAACCGAATGACGCACATCGCAGCAAAAGTAACGATGACAGAGCTTACGAATTAGCACCCAGGACAAAGGGTAGCACCGCCTCCAGATTTACGACTCGCAGGCGATTTCTTCCGTTTCTCTTCAGTTTGGGATGCTATAGGCCCAATTCTAGGCGTCGGGGCCCCTGAGAGATGAACCGAAGTGTAACACCAGTCAGAGAATTATGACCATTTCGCCATTCTTCAGTTGATATTCGCCCGTAAGAACCATATTGTTAGTCACAGTGCGAGCTGTGACCGTGGCAGGGTTCGTGCGAAGCACTTCATGGAAGACTGCATGAAGCGTTGCACAATTATTCTTCAACTTTTGGACATTAAAGAGACGCTTCTTTCCCATTTTTGTACTTGGTGGTAGGTCCAAGATGTACATTCCAACCTCTTCCCTACACATATTCAGGATATCCAGGTCGGAATAGAGACGGCACAGTACCTAGAAGACACTAGGCAAGTCGCCGGAAAGCAGGGCCGCCATTGATGTCATAATCTCTAAGTGTGCGACTTCCCAGATCGGAACGTCATAGCTGGTACTAACATCGAGCACAGACTAGACCTGAAACGAGTCGCACTTGTTGTCTCCACTGGAATATAAACACTCAAATGCTTTGGTAACGGCCTGGCGTGCACGGAGAGCCCGGTGTGGTGTGAGAACTTCTGGCAAGACGCCAAAGATTAAACTACCGAATCCGCCTATCTCAAAGTCTCTTCGCAATTGTTGGATCAAACAGAGGACATGGACCAGATGACTTACCGATAGGTGCCAATGATGGCAGCGTCGCGGAGTGAGTTTTCAGGCCCGTACATCGCGTTGGCCATTGGCATTACTAGGGCTTTTCGAACCTAGTCGTACAACCCAACTACACCCTCTTTCAGTATAGTTGTGCCCTTAATAATAATAACCTCTATGGCAACCTTAGTTCGATCCCCCACACTAGTACCCTGCGAAATATCTCTATGGAGACTCTGAAATAATGGTTTGGTCAGCCACCAGGCGCCTGGTTCCTGATTCGAATGTAGGAAGGAACGGCCTCGAGGACTGACACCACCAAAGCGGATTAAAACACAAATGCTGAAGTTATGGATCAGAAGTTCTTGACTTGCCATTCGATCATAGTTGCGAGCAACGGAGGGCTACAACTTGGATGCGTGCGAATGAAATGTGTAAGGTGAAGATGGGCAAGCAATGCTTATCTCTGGGAACGGATCAGATTGCATTATTCATATAGTGTAGAAAGTCACCGTGACGTACCACAGCCGCATGACGCAGCAGCCTTTCTGTGGAAGGGCCAATGAGGGGCCTAATGAAGTAGAAGGCTGTAGCTGCCGCTTGAGGGGCATTCACACCCTGGGCCCTGTGGAGAAGGATTCGGATGGCAATATACGCAGTTACAATGAACAGCACTGTCGTGGCTCGAAGTTTCCATGGTTTCCTCTAAAATTGGATAGTAGGGTGTGGAGAGTTGACAAGGTCGGGAGCATTGATGGGCTCCAAGCTTGTAGAAGTTTCTTGGTACAAATAACCTCTCACCCCTTCACTGCATTCGCCTCCCTCACCAGGTCCCAGTGCCGCTCCTACCCGCCACAATCTTACCCCACCTTCTCTCCTTTCACCCCGTCAAATAGGTTTCATGATTGAATACGATTGCTCTTCTTTTCTGATTCATGACTTCAATTTATCTTCCCTAGGCAGCCAAACTCAGGACCTTTTGGGGGCAAAATGATTCCATTTCACTCATATGCCACTTCTTTGTTCCTTTTTTCTTGTCGTACACCACCATCATGGTGTGAGCCAATCTACTTTACTAAAGACCGGTCCACCTTGAACTATTACTACAGCCATAAGCAAACCATCTCCCCAATGTGCGCTGTAACGTCACCCATTAGCAGGTAGGCTATGCATCACCTCTGCTAAAGTTCAATGAACTCATCCTGTGCAAGCTAGCGGTACCTCGCGAGGGAGCGGGCAGTCCCACCACCTAACTACTCACACAATAGAACCCCTCCAAACAGGCGGCCCAGGTATCAGCCATTCTGTCTTGCTCGCCGTCGGCTCTTGGTAAATTGTCAAATTCAGCGATGGGTCTGATGTAGATTCGTCAGTGCTCATTGTACAGGGAGGAAGGAAGCCTACCATTTGCCTTCCACACCCCTGGTATAGCAGCTAGATACTCTTCACCAGGCCTTTCCCATCCACTCCCTGACACATATAAGTGCGCACATTCTGGGTAGAACTCAGGTGAGAAAGGAACATGTATCGCAATGATCTCATGGCGAATCAGGTAAGCACCGCTATGGAGCGAAGTCGGAATGGTTGTAGTCCAAGTGTAGTTAGAAGCGAGGAGGTCTTTTAATGCCCATTGCCCATTGCGAATGGTCCCGTTCTCCAGGCCAACTTCCTGAATCTTGAACCAATTTTTTCCACTGCCGTCGAAAGAAAAACATGCATCGGGCTGTGAACCACAGTAAGTCATCCAAACAATAATTGCCCCAACATCGTGTGGCCATCCCGGATAGTAGGCCTTAATTTCTCCCCCGGGGGATACGTTCGCATACTTCTCGGCGCCAGATCCTGGGTTGTTGCAAACTAGGTAGGGTGAAGAGACATCGTAGATAGGCCGGAAGTCGGCCCAGTGACGCTGAATCGAAGATTGGTGCTCGGCTGGATAGTACGGGAAGAATCTGCAGTCCGTCAGGCCACAGTGAAGCCAGAAGGAGGGGACAAAGGGACCCTGGTTGCCATATACCGGCAATCGAGTAGTTCCATATGCCTCCATGGGCACACACTCTTAAAGAGTGGATAAAGAGGAGACGTGTAAGAAAAAAAGCCCTCATTTTACTGTCTGACGTCTACGACGAGCGTAGAGGTGGTTTTTGCTAACCTACAGCATCGTTGTTCATATATACGACTGAGAGAGCGGACCTGCATGGCGACATGCAACGTGCCTACTGTCTAGCATGCCTGCTAGATTAGTTAGATCAAGTTGGACCGAGCACAAATTTCGCGCAATATAAGCTCATATTGTATGAGGAAGGGTCTGCTGTAAAGCGTGCTGTTCCGGGCCTATGGCACTTATTGTGTATTATCTGCAACTACGGTGATTTGGCTTGCAATTTCCTATCAACCATGGGCTTGGCGTCCCACAATACTATATATATCGTATATCTCCGATGACCCTCAAGCCACAAGGCCTCACTTCGCTCATAACTCATGCCTCTGTAAGACGCATTGCTTCTATCCGGTTTCACTGCATATCTATCACAGCCTTGGTTTAATACGTTCAGGCAATTATTTGTTCTATCCATTGTATAATACAAAAAAATTGGTGACCTGAGAACCGGGTATGCAATGGCGTCGTTCCGCTAGCGAGATTCTTAAATTGTGCCGTCGTCGTATTTCGTGTTTAGAATGCGCTGAGCTAAAGTACGAGCAATTCATCCAAGGCCTCAAGCTCGGCCTCCGATCGTGCCAGAGATCACAGTTAGCCATTTTAAATGTTCAAGAACGACTGTCAAGCTAGGAGGAGCACCAGAGGCATGACGAACTGGATTGATTGCTAAAGGAGGGCAACTACGGGTTTATATAGTACTAGATGAACCCGTCATGTGACTTAAGGCCACCGATAGCTCTAGGCCGCAGCAGGTGGCGTAGCTAGGCAGCCGTAGGTCAAAGGAGTGGAGGTGGCTAGAGCCTGGAGAGCTCTGTAACTGCAAACAATGACCCTGGCTATAACGAAGGCGTGCCAATCAAGCATGGTCAGACCTCCTACTCTGGGGTTGTATTGGAGGATAAACCGTTGCTCTTTTCTTTTGTTTTGGGAATTGTTTCCCTCCTCAACTGTAGATTTGGCGCATCGCTACGGCCTTACCCAACCAAATATTACGCGATTATCTCCCCACCTCTATCGCATCACTACTACAACACCCACAACGCAGCCCTGCAACCTCCCAGGCCCGATGCCGGAGCTACGGCTGGCCATTACGACAACATAGCTGCCAGCTGCAAGGGCATTGCCACAAGCATCTGCACTATTGTGAACAACCTACCTCAAGATGTCTAGCGCTAGTTGCTGGGGTCTGCCAAAAAGCAAGCAGCCTCGACGCCAACTCGATGCTCCCTTTCTAAGCTTCGTTGAACAGGGTTTTCTATTGCACCGTCTGCCGAGTCAAAGTTAGGAATTCCAAGTAATCGGTCCCACGCTAGGTCTAATGGTAAAATAGAATATGCTAAAGGCTTATTTCGTCGTAATTATTAAAGCCTTAGGCAAGGTCTACTTGCATTAACTAGAATAATACAAGTTGTTAGCAGCAATGGCGTCGATACATGAAAGGCTTACAAGTATTTCTATCTGTATCTCTATTACTTCTTACAAAAAATATCTTCTTTAGAATACCTATGCTTAACCAGCCTGACTTGTTTTACTTCTCACTCAGTTAAGAATCAAGACAACCTACTCCAGGAAATTCCAGCAGGAGCCACCGGATATGTGGGATTGGGGTCAGTGTGGCATGCTGGGCTCGGATCATATGGAGGCGGACAATCCTCTTCTGCTCTGCTCATGGGAGTTGTTAAAGAAGAGATCTGATTTCTTGCTCGGCTCTCCTGGACTCACAGATTCGCCCTTCTTTGTTGTCCAACTTGAAACTTGCCATGGAGGTCACTTGTTGTTGTGTTTTCCTCCCCGTCTGGGGCCCATTTATCTCTTCGATCTCATCCTCTAGCAGGAGATCAACGCCATTACCTGTCGCACGTGAAACTGGTTCACGTGACCCAGCGCAGGGTGAATGTGGGTCCTTCACCTCTCACCCTTTTCCTGTTTAGGACTAGCGCTCTTCTAGCTACTATATATTTACCTCTGAGCTCTCTCGAGCTCCAGAGACCTCACACCTCACCTCAATCTACCTAGGTCGTCTCTCATTACCTAATTGACCGCTCCATGGACTCTACTATCAATCAGCTCTAACCCTGCGATATTATCGAGCAGCAGATTCTTGTTTTGGTTTTAGTTCGCACCCTGTTGGAATGCTGGCCGTGCTTTCCTCCATGGATTTTTTTCAGCGTTTAGCCCATTGATAGATGCCTTATCATTCTGCGAACCCGCGGTGTGCGCGGTGAAGGATGTCTGACGCACAGTTCGGGAGGGAGGCAGTATGTACCAAACGTAGTTTTAGCCTCATTTACAGCCCACGTCCTGTCTAGTAATGTTTGGGTCGGGTGTAGCGTGGGTTTTCGCGAAACGTTTTCGTATAAGCCTTACGCGAAGCTTGTGGAGGAGCTTTAGTAGGCGCAAAGATGAAGAACTGGGTTGATTGCTAAAAGAGTGTATCTAATGGTCTATATTTGCAAAGCAGTGAGCTAGGTAGCAAGTGACTAAGCCGCAGGTAAATAGGTAGCATAGCAGGTAGTGTATCAGGGGGTGGAAGTATGTCATCATGATTAGACCTCGGGGGTCTCTGTGACTGCAAGCACCTTACCCACGTCCTTGGCGATATCGCGGAGAGTCTCGCCGTAATGCTTCATGCTGTAAAATTTCCGGACAAGGTTGTAGACACCAATTCCATCTAGAAAATCACTCGCTGTCCCTTTCTGTCAGGCCTCGAAAAAGGCATCAAGGAATTCCTTATACTGTGTTCGTTCTTTCTGCTAGGCTTCCAGCTGTGCATGGCCCTGTCCAGGTTGGACTTTCACCTTCTCTTCTTTGATGAAATAGTCTAAGTATTCTAGTATAGCATCATTTGTTCAGGTGGTGTAGTTTGCTTGTAGGCACAACATGAAGTGGGCAGCTACTTCTTAGAGCTAAATATATTAGCCATCCAATTCTACAAAGTGTCCATAGATTGCGTTTAGTACCGTTTTCTCCGCCTTAATCGCTCCTCCACTACCCTCGAATTCTTTCGCGAAGGTAGGATCCCCTACTAACTCGGAATCCTCGATCCAGACCATAAGGATATGCTAGTATTCACTCCAGTTGTTTTTCAACGAATCCAGTTCCTGCCAGAGAATGCAGCACAACTTTGCAAGCTTGCAGCAGCAGAAATTCCTGGTTGGAACATCTTAAGGCAGCGGGGATCATGGCCTGCAGGATCAAGCGATCGATTTCAGTTTTTGATTTTTGCAAGAGTAGTGAACATACAGAGAGATTTGTTGACTTTGACTTCCCCGCCTTCTTTACGGTTCCATGGTGTATAGTAGAACGTAACCGTTACTGTTAATAGTGTTTTTAAGGCGTTACTAGCAGCAATAGAGTTTTGTTCTTACGTAAAGAGTAAATTAAAACAGCCTTACAGGCAGTAACAGTTACTACTAAGTTAATTAATAGTAAATTTACTGCTTAGTGCAGCTACTGCAGTAACTAGTGTTACTAGAGGCTCTAGAGGGCTTAATTTTAACACAATCTTGCTAATATAGTCGCGTTAAGCTCTTCACACAATACCTAAGGCCCTAGGTTTCAGCTGGAGGTCGCAAGTCTAGATATTGTCCTATTTAATGTTGTTAAGGCGAGAGTCCTTAGGAAACTTATAAGAATAAAAACACTAGAGAATAAGGTAATAAGGCCTTAATTATAAGAGTTCCTAGAGGCAGCCTTTAACTTTTTAAGACAACAAGAGCTTGCGAAGTGTTAAACTGGCTGCGAGCTTTAAGTGCAAGGAGTTACTTCACTGTTCTGTACTAACAATAGATAGTATAGGCAGTTACTGCAGTAACTATAGCCTCATTAACTGTACAGTAACGGAAGGCAATTCACTTTTGTTCTAACTGCCAAGAGATTGTTACTATGAATAATAGTAGGAACAGTACTACGTTCTATTAAACACCATGTACGGTTCGCACGTTTGATAGGAGCGAAGTTACTGCAGGCGGGGTTGGGCGCCTTACTTTCTCGCGCAGTAAAGTTAGTCTTCTGAATCATGTAGCAGAAGATCTAGCTACACATATCCATCCTCCTGTAGGATTACCCTGCTCACCCAAAGGTACTGTTTGTCATACCAAACAAGATTCTTGTTGGTGCGTTCCTTTTGTTTCTCTGACAGATCATCCGCCAACAACATTTGGCCCTGACATTGCGAGATGAATGTTTTCGAGATATACCATTGCAATCTACCATGGCGGTCGTCACTCCATATTGTCCATCTTACAGAACGTTAAATAAAACAGTGTGTTGATTGCTCCCTTCGTCCAATTTCTTCATCGTCGCAGAAGTGAAATGAAAGACGTACTGACTCCACAGTAGCTCGTCGACTGATAGGAATGTGGCAAATCTTTGCAGACGCTTTTTCCTAACCTTCGTCATATACAGAATCTAATTCCCAGTCGTGATGAGATGGTCAGCCTCAATACAGAACTTATGCCTCTCTAGATTAGCGAAGTATGTTGTCAGCGACTTCTCTGCGTTTCCGAGATCGGTGATCAAATTCACCTAGCGCTTCTGGCATTCAGCAGTCAGTTGGCCCATAGGAACTCTCAGCCTAATGGACTCCGAAAAACAAGGAAAACGTAATCGGAAACGGAGGGTACTTAAGTTGAAGTTTCCTCAATCTTGTTTAGAAGGTTAAGAAAATATAGACGTGCGCCCTCAAGATCGTGGAGTTGGATTAAATTCCCAATAGCAAGGCCGAAATGGGCCATGAATTGACCGTTGCGCTCCTAACGGAGAAAATTCCGCACGTGACTTTGTTTCACGTGACACTATATCGAGGGTGAAGGTGGGTCCATAAGTCACACCATAACCCTACTTAGTCCGAGCACCTACTATATTAATACTAGGACAATTTTATCCACCTCCGAGCTGTCGACCTAGTTTGGCTATCACCACCTAATTCACTTCTCGCAACTCCATATACGCTCTACCCATCAGCTTTAATCGTGCGATACAACACTTTCGCGGCAACGCCTTGAGCCGTCTATTGCTGGTGACACTTTTCCTGGTACGTATCTTCGCGACTGAAGCGCTTGCTAGCTTGGTTGAGAAGGGTGATTTCAAGGGCAATAGACGCGACTAAGTCACTACGAGGCAGGACGTCGTCCGTCCAGGCGTTGTAAAGTGAGCCCAATGACGCGCTCTGTCAAAAGGCTGGCGTACAAAGCCAGTTGACTACGTAATATTACTCTTATACCATATAGTCCCGTTCGGAAGGTTTCGTGGTTGGGAGAGGCTAAAGGCTTTAATAATCAATAGAATTACACAGGCAGTAGATTTCGCAATACTAAGAGCTGAAACCATTCACGATGCTGCACTACCTTTGTTTTACGAGATGCGCTATGCATGATTTGTTGTTGCTATTGTCTTCGGATCGGTGGTGGAGGCTGGGTATATCTCTGTGAAGTGGAAGTCAGCTACACGCCTTCTGATTGGCCAATTCGGCGGCTTTGGCGACGTCGGCTCTTCATAGCGAGCTGGCTAGTACCTTCTCCACCACTCGCAACCTCCCAGTATTCGCCTTCCTAGGCTCACCAGGCTCGTCGGGCGTCCCAGGCTCCCAAGGCGGACCGACAGTCGTCTCCACGTCGCCCCATTTATGTACACATGGCCCATCAAAGTATCCACGCTGCCACTGGACATTTCGGGCAGGCTCTACCATCTCTCATCTCTGTATGCTGTATCCATAGTCTCCTTCCCCTAGTCCTTGCCCTCCCCCAACTCTATTTTCTCGAGAGCTTCGCTGGGTGTATTACTGTTTCGTCATGGAGCCCATTTCTGTGGCGGCTTCAGTGCTCACTCTTCGTAAGTCCCTACACCACTTCTCTTACACGAATCTGCTAAACGATATCCAGTTTCCACCAGTCGCGCCGTCGCAGTTGTTTTTCGCAATGTGCTCTCTGTTGTCAGGGGAGCCCCCAAGGGCATTGAGAACTTGCACCAAGAGTACAGCTCGGTGCAAGCTGTCATTGAGAGAGTGGGCCAGGTTGTCAATGGGGCTCAAGATAGCGACCTTATGAATGCCGAGATTGCGACGCAAATACGCTCCATCATTGAGGACTCGCAAACCACACTGGATGAACTAAATGTCCTCATTACCACATTAATCCCATCCAACGCTGCAAAGGGGAAAAGAGCTGCCTTGCAGATGCGATACCGTTACTTCTTTAGCGAGAAGCAAATTCAGGCAATCCTATATCGACTTCAGGCGCAAAAGAAATCTTTGGCACTGATACTCAACGTCTCCGCAAGGTTAGCCTCTTCAACCGGAGCAATGAGACTTATGTTGTCACTAACTCTTGACAGCGCTGATAGCAGTCAAATCAAAAAGGAGCTCCTTGACATCCGGAAGGCTCTAGAGTCATATCTTGTTTCGCTCAGAAGTAGCAATGGTTCCAACGAGATTTCCGAGGCCCCAGTCTCTCCGAGCTCCACCTCCTCCATTGCTAGTCGGGGGCCTAGTGATTCAAGCTCCATTTTCACCCGCAAATTGTCAGTAGCATCAGTATCGGATGTCAGCTCCGAATTGGGCAATGGGCAACCCTCCGTCTCGGACCTGGCCCGTCGATTTGATAAGGCACTAGCTTGTGGCAAGTCCAATGGACCTGCAGGAGACAATATCCAGCATAGAACCCAAATATTGAATGCACAAAATGCTGCCATTGTTGGTTCTAGAGTTACTCAGCGCTCCCCAAGTGTTTCATCGGGTTCTCTAGCGACAGTACCTGGCAGCATTGGTACGCTGATTAAGGACTTATCGGCCAAGGAGGCTGCCGCTTCGGGACTATCAAGTATAGAGAGTGCTATGGCAGCGCAAGCGCTAGGGAAAGCGTATCAAAACGCCGATCAACTAGAGCCTGCACTTGAATACTACCACCAAGCACTGGCAGCGCAGGAAATTCTTCTAGGGCCAACCCATCTCATGACCCTGAACACCCTTGATATCATTGCCAGTGTCTTTGAGATACAGTCACGATGGCAAAACGCTTTGGATTACTATCAGCAGTCACTCGCCGGAAGAGAAAATAACGACGCTCTGGGGCCTAATCATCCATCTATTTTGCCAACCGCCACCAGAATTGCCCGTATGCTTAACAAAACTGGCGAATCGGAGGTAGCCTTACAAGAGTACGGGTCAATCCTCCTGAAATACCGACAAATGCCTAAGGGGGGCTCCACAGCTGCTTTGGCAATCCAAGCCGATATAGCAAAAATTCATCTTCACCTCGGAAATACGGATACAGGGTTGCCCTTAGCTCAATTAGTGTTGTCGGAGTACCTTGCCCTCCTTGATATAAGGGAAACTAAATTAGGCTCTGACCACCGCCTAACCAAGGAGAGTCGGATGGCTATTCAGGATATAAAACGCGCTATTCAGGACACAGAACAAGGCTCAGAGGAATCTATGGATTCTACAAACTTCCAGCCGTCTGCAGATGGCACCCCTCCAGCATCATCGTATCCAGAAATCGACGCGTATGAAATCAAACTAGAAGAGGTCCGCACCATGCACGGTAATCACCACCCCGAAACTCTGAGTGTTATGTGCAAACTTGGTGACGCCTATGAGCGCCACAAGCAACTCGAGCCTGCGATTTCTTGGTTCCTTGAAGCCCTGCATGGGCAGGAAATTATATTTGGGCGGACACACCCCACGTCTCTCCAGACTGTTCATGAATTGGGTGTTTGTTACCTCAAGAGATCGGAGCCAGTAACGGCTCTCCGGTATTTAACCAGGGCGCTGCAAGGCCGCACAATCAAGCTAGGCGAGAACCACCCTCATACCGTCTGCACAATTCTTCAGATCGCAGAAGTCCACGAGGAACTCGCTGATCTGAAAAAGGCGAAGGAATTCGTCCAACGAGGTATCGACGAATGTACCTCCAAGTACGGGCAGAAGCACCCAACCACACTCTCGGCGAAATTTAAACTCGCCACAATTTGTCAAAAGGAAGGTGCGTACGAGGTGGCCACGGAACTGCACGAAGAAGTCTTGCAGGATCGCATCCAAAGGGACGGTCCGAACCACCCTACAGTCTTTAGCTCCAAGGCTCATTTAGCGGCAGTATATCGTGCGCAAGGTGAGACTAAGAAGGCAATTCCTCTACTACGTGAAGCGTTCGAGGGACAGCAGATGAAGTATGGAGAAATTCATAGCACGACAACGGCGACGGCATCGCAGCTTGCAGAGTCGTACTGGGATATAGATGAATGGCGTGAAGCTTTGGACTTCTACTTCATTACGCTCAAGGGGATCCAGAATGAGGAGAAGGGAAATGCGACAGCCGGAACCATTGTTATGAGCAATATCGCCATGTGCTACCAGCAGCTCGACATGTGTGGGAATGCGCTTTCGTGGTTCGAAAAGGTGCTTAAGATTTATGAACGAGAGCTCGGGATGGAGCACGAGAAGACCGTGGAGGCGGCTGTAGATGTCGCCAATGCAAACTTGGCGTTCGAAAGGTTTGACTGTGCCATAGAATACTTTCAGCGCGCTCTAGCGGTCAAGGAGAAAGCACTGCCAGCTACAGATAAATCGATCATTGAGATCATCTTCCAGCTGGGCTTTGTCACGTGGGAAAATGGTCAGAATGAGCGGTCTCTAGTATGGTCCAAAAGACTCATGGACCTTGGAGAGAGCGTCGATACAGAGTCGCGCCTAGTAGCGTTAAGGAGAATGGGTTGCATCAATGCACAGCAAGGCAAGAATCATGAAGCGCTAAATATTCTTCAACAGGTTCAAGATGAGGCCCAGGCTTCTCTCCCTAAAGACCACTTCTTACTTGAGAACACCCCTATCGAGATCCATAATATCTGCATCAAAATCCACCAAGAAACCGACACGCTGAACGACCTTGAGGAGCAGCGCGAACTGATCCGCCAGCTCCTTGACAGAAGTGAGCCCATGGGCGTCCGTCTTCTCATGAAACTAGCGGAGGTTCACCAAAGACAGCACATGCAATACGAAGCGTTGAGCCTTCTTGAAGAAGCCTTAGAGGCTACCCAATGCCTTCCTGAGACGCCTGATCTGCTCAGTATCCGGCACGAAGCGATCTCCGGAATTGGGGACGCACATCTTGAGCTTTACAATAATAAGGCCGCCGTTGCGTATCTGCAGATTCTTGTCGACAGCGAAGATGATGAATCTTGGAAACTTGGCGCCCTAATCCGCATGGGCACGGCACATGAGAACGAGAGCAACTTGGACGCGGCTATCGCCGCGTTTGAACAGGCCCTTCGCGAATACAAACATAGCTCCGAGCTCGATACAATCAGCGCGCTGTGCTGCATGCGCAGGATAGGAAACTTGCATCTCCAGCTAGGCAATTCACAAGAGGCCTTGCGGTGGACGCAACAAGCATTGGCAGGTTTCCAGCGCAGCCCAGATGCTGAGGCAAAAAGGCAAGAGCTGCGTACCATGAGCGTACTGTGCTCGATTAAGCTAGAATTTGGAGAGATTGACACTGCGCTAGAGATACAGAAGGCCTGCGCTGAGGGGTTTGAGGCTAAAATGGGGCCGTTAGATGAGGATACTCTGGCGGCGGCTCTAGATCTTGCAGAGATCTACGATGCTTTAGAGTATGAAGAGTCGGCGCTTTGGTGGTATGAGAAGGCTGTAAGAGGATACAATTCCAATCTAGCAGCAAGGCCCGCAAAGGCTGAAGAGGCTGAAGAAAAGGTCAGACAGCTGAAAAGGAAAGGTGTAATAGTAAAAGAAGTGTAGAAAGAAATACTACAATCTATTCTCTATAACTACTAGTTATTAGAAAACCTTTAAAGGTAGCGGTAAGAGTATACAACACTAGATTTTTCTTTAGCCATTCATTTACTTGTTATTTCTTTTTATTCTTTATTGCTACGTTCTGTTGAAACGTAACTATTTTACCAACGTTTTAATAGCTAAGTTTTCTAACCACTATACGTTTTAAATATGATAGAAATATTAATTATTATTATTTTGGTTTTAGTAGCTGTAAATCCGCTAGCGCGTCCCTAATACAATCTATATTAGGAGAGTTGTAAATAGCTATGATAAAAAAAAATTACGTCCGGCTCAACTTCTGTCGCACGTGTCTCACGCGATACTATACCCATGTACTGCGGTATTCACTTATTAGGGCTAGCTCCTTTTTCGTACAGTATATAGTAGGCCTATGACCCCTACTCAGCTCATGCGAGAACTTCGTCTCAACCTCTGCTCAAGCTGTAAACCGCTACAGCTCACGTTGCTCACCCTCAACTCACCTCAAAGTCCAAATTCTGTTAATCAGTCCCATTTTTTTTAGGAGACTTGCAGCCCATTCTCGCTCGAAATTTTTGATAACAGAGTTCAGAATTCCTGCTATCCTGTGATGCGTGCTTTGTGGCTTTCGGCCTCAATTACGAAGTTAGATGTGTATTATATAGAAAATTGTACGTGTACAGATGATGTGAGTCATAACAGATACAATACGTACACTAATCTCTCCTCCTCCCTGCTGTACAAACATACTCAAAATATCACCTGTACAGGCCTTAAAATCGCCCAATTGTACTACACCTCGTTGGTAGCGCTGAATCCAAGGCGGCGCAATAGCACGTCTCATAGGAAACCCTGCGAGGGCATTCTCGCCAGGAGTTTATACTACAGTCTATAGCACAGGATACACTATGCCGGAATCTGCGGAATCGACACATCCCTCATTTTTTATGTCTGATCGCGATTAAATTCTCTCACAGCAGTCTACTCGCATGAATCTACGCTGCGCTAGCGAGGATTACAAGAGTTCACGCGGCTGAGTGGGGTCTTCTGAAGGGTTTGATCCTGAATCGCGTGCTCTGAAATCTTCGATGTATTTGCCGGTCTGTTGATGCCGTGATAGAACCTCGGGAGACGCTACGTTAGTTCCTGCTAATCTATATCCAGCGTGCCCAACAGTCCGTACTACTGTACGATTAGGAGATTTTGAGGCCTGTACGGACGAGATTGCCTGTACGTACGTACGGTCGTGAGGAGGAGAGGCAGCTGTACAGACAGTAACTGCACTGTTTAAAATAAGCTGTATAGGTAGTACTGTACAATTAATGTACGTTGTAACTATTAATACACTATACTATAAGAGAGGCAGAGTTAAAGGCCTAATAGCTCCCTATAAGGCTATTTTCCCTAGTAACGTGAGCAGCTAGAGCTAGGAGCTTGCTCCTTACTATTTAGTGTTTAATCTAGTGCTTCTGCAGCTGTATAGCCTTAATTATTGCACCTAATAGGTTATTATAATTATTAGTTATAGTATAGCTAGTAGCACTAAAACACCTCTTATACTTACAGCTTGTAGCTAGAATAGTAAAAAAATTAAAAGTAATCTTATAAAAAATAAAATAGCTTAATTTACCTCTAGTAAGCTACTACTATAGAGGATCTCTATATAGTAATAAGTAATTCTTGTAGAGATTAAGGTGTATAGCATTATAGTAAAATTACAGCTTATTTAATAGCCTTTTACACTTATATAAGCACTTATTTATTATAAGAGAGAGGTTAACAGTAAGATAGTTCTTATAATTAATGTTATAATAGTTACTACTAAGTAGTTTATAACACCTTAAAAATAAAGCTTTAGCTTTATTTTTATTTTTATCTTTATTTTTATTTTTAGTATTTATGTACTGTGTAAAAATTATTTTTATTAACTAAGTTACTTTATTAATCTAGGCTTTATAATAGCGCTAGTAGGTTTAAAACTACAGTAATTACAGCTAAGAATAAAGTATAGTTGCTACTATATAATATAAGGCTAAAAGCTTAAGAATTAGCTTACTTTAGTAAGTTATAAGCTTCTAATAGCTAAACTAAATAGCACTTTTAAAGTAAAAAAAGCTAGGCTTATTAGTAAAAGTGTTACCTATCTAATTAAAGTAAATTTAGAGGCACTATAGCTTTATAATTATTTGCTAAAGTAAGCTAGATAAGCTATTACCTTTAAGTTTTTTTATTATTTAATAAAACTTTTTTAAAAAGCCTATAAGGTGCTTAATCTTATTTTAATTATCTTTAGTTATAAGATTTAATAAAGTGTTAAATCTAGCATAGTAAGCTTTATTCTTAGCATTAAAAAAGCTTTTTTATTACTTTTAGAAGTAGCTAATTACCTCTTTAAGCTTAAAGCAGCATAGAAGCATAAGATATACTAAGTGCTAGTGTACTTTACTATTATGTATAAGATTAAGTGTACTAAACTTCTAAATAAGGTCCTCTTTAGCTAGGTCTCTCTGTATAGTGTTAAAAAGCCTTATGCGCTTATGTAAGGCTAGAATGCTGTTTATAAAGTTATAGAGACGCCTAACAACACTGCGCTTTTTATATAGCTTAAATTAATTATAGAGAGTAGCTCTAGTAAGCTCCTGCTTAAATTTAGTAACACCTTTACTATATATAATAGCCTTTATAACTACCTAGATAGTGTGGCTAGCGTAGTAGATTTAGTGCTGCTTATTAAGCTTATACAGCAGATTTAAGTAATTATTAAGGCTTTAGATAAGCTTATTATTATTATTTAACATGTTATTTCTAATAAAGTAACTAAATTTTAATATAATATTATATTTAATAATAGTAGTAGCTACTTTAAAGGCTTATATACTTTTAGTATAGTTACTATAAAAGTTTTTAAATCTAATAAAAAGATCTTATTATTTATGCAAGGCATCTAGCAAAGTTAGTGTTATAGAAAAGTAGTAATAGTAGCCTGTATACACTTACTAATAAAATAAGCTACTACTATAAAAAACAAAAAGTAATTTCTACTACTTTACATATCTACACTTAACATAATTTTTAATAATGCTAAATTTAGTACTATTAAAATCTTCTACTTCTGCTGCATAAATGCATTCTAAATATTAGTAAAAAGCATAGTGTATAATTATAAAAAAGTAGTAAGAAGATCTATGTAATTTTAGCTAATAAGGCCTTAGGTTTTTATAAAAATAGTGTTTTTAAATAATTAATCCTGCACTATAACCTAATCTACTAGGGCACTGCGCAGAGGGCCTTCCTGCTAAGGTGTATAAGATAGCCTATGTAATAAGCTTACTACTTCTACTTTAGCTACCTTTTATAGGTGCTAAAGAGCCTAAGAGCTATTAAGTAAAAGCTTTTTATTAACATTAACTTTATACTCTTTTTATAAATGCTTTACTATATAGTTATAACTATTAACTACCTTTATAGCGCTTTTATAATGTTACTTATAGCACTAATAGTAGAGCTAAAGGTGTATAACTTTACTTTACTTTTTATATAGCATTAAATCTGCTTTATAAAGCTACACTTTTAAGACTTTATAGTTACTTTTTATTATTTTCTTATTTTTTACTTAGTAACCTAATTACATAGCTAGTAAAGTCTTTTTTAAATCTAATAGCTATATATTACTCTAGTTAATTTTAAACTTAGTGCTAGCATTATAATTACACTTCTTTAAGTACTTCTTTAATTACTTATTACTAGCAAGTAGTGTAGCTTTATAAAATAAGCTAGTAAAAGTGTTATAGATTACTTTTAATTTTTTAAGCTTTTAAGACTTTATAAAGTGTATAACAGCAACACTAGATTAACTTAATAAGGCCTGTAAGGCTATAAAGCGTGTAAATAAGCAATTCTATAATAAAAAGTAGTTAGTAATAGGCATTATTCTAATTTTAATAAGCTATACTATCTAGATAGGTAAGTAAAGTCTCTTTTAAGTAGCTAAATTAGTGTTACACATAAAATTTTCTACTAATTAGCCCTTTATAGCAGCTTCTCTAGTAAGAGCTCTTTAAAACACTAAATTAAGCCTTATAAGCTATCCTAAAATGCTAACTGTACACTGTACTATAGACAGTACTTAGGGCAACAGCTATTGTACGCACTGACAGAAGATTGCTGTACGTTTGTACGGTCTAAATCAACCGTACACCGTACTCAGTACTGTCAGTAGTACGGCCTATTGGGCACGCTGTCTATATCCTTCAGCGCATCATCACGCCAGTGAGGAATAACAGTGGTATATCTAAGCTACCAAAATATAGGCTAACTCCTGTTGTAAATCCTCATAGTTCTTGTAAAAACTTTGGATCTGCTATTTATCTAACATCTGTGGCATTCTTCCTTCCTTATATTACTAGTTATGAAAGTGAGAATAATCCTATCCTCTATATTACTGCTGATAAGGAAACGCTAGCATTTTAAGAGAGAGAAATCGAAAGAATTTATGAAAAATTGGATTGTTAGGGCGTATGGGGCTCCCCGTGAACTGCACGAAGTCGAGGCTGAAATTGAAAAAGTGCCAAAAATGGGTGAAGATCCCTGTAGGTTAAGCATAGCATACCTTATCAATATCAATTTGCTGGTTATTTTCAAAGGAAAGTCTAGATGAACTTAAAGGCCTGAATAAGTGACACTGGAGTCAAGAATTGCGCCATGTCCGAAGAACTGAGCCATTGAGAAGTGGAGTGGCCCGAATCTAGGACACCGGTTGTCTTATTTTCGGGCCAACACTTAGCCTACGTGCTTGCTCAGGCCCAAAAGCGGAAATTGATTTCAATGGACTTCGTTTTCCCCTCGGAGTTAATCGCTAATAAAATTTAGTGCCCAAGTTAGCGTTCATGAACATAGTCTGTACACCATGGTACCACATAACGTTGAACGTAATTAAAATGGAGTTGATCTGTTAAGCACCTTGCTAGAATAAAGGAGGGCATTTAGAATGCAAATTTCTGTCTCCAGATACTCTTTTATGTTCTACATGATTCAAATGGTCACAAAATATTTACAGGAGCAGGTGAATTTTGTGAACATAAGTTCGCATCTCTACAGGGCTATAGCCAGCCTCCTCTATCATCATTCTCCGCATTCTTCCGCCTTGCTTTTCTATTCAATTTCTTGAATCTTGACTCTAGAAGAACTGTCTATATCTAACCAAAGGTGGAGTTGATAGGACCGGACTTGATGTTAGAGTAGGTCACCCAAGCAGAAGCAGACTTGGACTCAACGTCGGCAGGAACACCAGAGGTAGTCTCGCACTCACCACGGCCAATTCCGGGAACGCTAGGATCCTTGTCCGTCGGGTAGGTGGAGTCAAGCCAGAGCATGTTAGAGTAGTGGTCATCCCAAAGTGACATAACCAAAACCATGCCTTGCTGGAGAGCCTTGGCCATGTTGGCCATGCCACCCTTGTCCTTGAAGGTGTAGGTGTCGCCAAAGACCTGCTTCTGCTGGTCGCAGAATTTGGTCGTGATGGAGTTGCCGTCGACACCAGCAATCTGGGACATGGAGTTGGGAATAACCTTGCCGTCTTGAACGTAGAAACGCTTGATCTCCATGTTTGCGCCTGAGCCAACGAACTGAGTGACGACGGTAAACTTCTTGCTGGTATCAACTGTCTTGCCTTTACCATAGAAGGTCTTGTCTCCCATGCGGTAGGAGTTAAAATCGCAGCCATCAGGGTCGCAAACACCTGCATAGCGCTCAGCAGAGTAAGTTCCGCCACATTTGTCGCCTTCGCATCGGCTTTGCTCAATGGTGGAGCAGGAGTGAGGAGTAACGGCAGTGGACACGGAGTTGGCCTCCCAAATATCCATCTCCGCGCAGCAGGAGCCGTGGCCGCCGACACCAGCATTCTGGTCGTTGGATGACTTGGTCCATCCTTCGACATTTCCCTATACGTTATGTGAGTCTTTCTGTGGCCCGTTTCAATCTTCAGAAGGATTCATACCTCTCCGTTGATAAACTTAAGATCACGTGGGCACTGGGCGTCGCAGTATCCAGTTCCGTACTTGGCACCTGCCTTGTTCGTAGAGTACTTCTTCATGCCACCATCGGCGTCCATAGAGACAAAGTACAGAGCACCGTTCAGCCCACATGGAAGGTTCGATAGGTCCACGTCAAAAGTAAACTCCTGGTCTGGAGAGAGCTTGAACATCTCATACGTGGAGTCGTCCTTCATTAGGTAGGTGCGGGAACCGATATTGGTGGAGTAGGATCCCTTCGTGACAAACGTCAACTTCAAGGAATTACCGCTCGCGGTGATGCCGTAAGTAGCCTTGTAGTCAGCTCCATCAAGGGCACAGTTGCTCGCGCACGCCTTGTTATCGGCACAGAGGGTTGCGTTCCACTCGTTGCCCGTGTAACAGTTCGTGTACCTAGTGCAAGTTAGGAGTACTCTCACTATGAGTGAGAATCTATAAAACTAACCCAGTCTTGGTGTGAAGCCAGCGCCAGTTGGCGTCCAATACTACCTTGCCGTTCTTGGTGGTGCAGCTACCCTTTGAAGAACATGACTGCCAGGTCATACCTGGGTGGGTTTCCGTCTGCTCTTTGCCAACCAATTGGCCTTGGGCCAGGGCGAGAAGGGAAGAAGCGAAGACGAGTGCTCGATACATGTTGGAATTAGAACGACCAGTTGCTCGATGGAGACAAGAATCTTCACTGGGAGAAAACGAGATCTTATATGCAAACCTGCCACATTGTGGCTGCAGGCAAGCTCAATTGCGGATTGAGTGCGGGGATAGCCGCGACCCAAGCCATGGAGAGCTGTAGAGAAAGCTCACTGGCTCATCGGATCGACGGGAACATTATTTGAAGCGCCCTGGGGTGGTCCTGAACGGTAAAGGAAAGGTGCCCATCCTCTATTATGTCTTAATTGCTGATGATTGCAGAGAGAAGCTGGAATATGGTAGATCGAATCTCGCTCACAGATCTCGACCGGAACCAGTCTCCCTCAAACCGTCTGGATCTGCAAGGGGCAGATGAGCTAGGAAGTCGGGGCGAAATCGCACGAGATTGACCCGGAATAAAGTTGCAGACCTGGTGACTCTGCTTCTGCTCTCAGTCGACGCGATGCCTTGGCGCTTAGCATGACTGGAGAACAATCGATGGAGGAAATGAATCCTAATGAGGGCACGGGCGCTACAGATGGGGCTCAGATATACGATAGACGATGTTGCCTACGACATGATAGGCAAGAGGAAGGAGGCTCATCTCAGCGTGCGTTTGAAGCATGCACTGATCGACGGGAGTTCCGGATAAGGCGGGCAAAGCTCCATGCCAGGACCTAGGCATGGTAGGTCGTTGGGACACCAAGAATCAGAGAGAAATGTGGGGGGTCACTGGCCCCTGCCATCGTTCCATTCTAGGTCCTAGAGAGTTGACAGCATACTGTCCAAACCACACGAATGAAAATTTAAGGCCAATAATTCCCCAGTATTGTTGTGTTCGGCTCTTAGAAACCTCGTCCAGATCCACTGCGAGCTCCCACGGGTGAAATTGGAATTGTTCTAGACGCAGGCGAGTGAGCCTCCTCAAAGAGTAGGTTGGCCATGCGAATGAAGCATGGACGTCGAAGAAGCATTCTGGAAAAAGGACCCTGGTATTGCGCTTTGTTTCGAATCGCGAGGCGAGTGACGGCTTTCATTTACACAACCAGTCAGAGGAATTGCAACCGAGTGACTTGATCTAGAAAACGCTGAGAGAAGTGAACGATTGGTGGGAGGTGAGAGGCTCAGGAAGCCCAAGCCCTTGATTATATTAGCTTTGGTCAAGGTAGATAGCGAGGGTCCGGGTCGATTTAGGCTTACATTGAGCCCATTAGATTTGTGGGGAAGGACAGGGATTCTCCGCATAGTCACCCTGCGTACTATCCCCGCAAAGTATTCCATGTACTGAAATTGAGTCTTCTCCAACTGAATCGACGGAGTGGATACTCTATCGCGATCAACGCTCCATGTGTCGCGGAAAAATAAACGTGGGGTGTTTCCATAACAGTCCGATCGTCCACTCTTGCAAGAGGACATGCGGAGATGATGCAGTAATGGAACGCTGGATTCGGTGGGCTGACATTCTGCTCTCGCGTAATGAGGGTCAGGTGGTTGAATACTTCAAAATACATTGAAGGTGTCGTGAAAAGAGAGGCTTAATTAAGGTGTGGTGACACAAGCAAGGCTGCGCCGTGATCGCGGGGTGATGTCAACGGGCCGTAAACGATGTTGAAGCTTAACCGGCCAATGGTAATCTGTGGTTGAACAAGACTTGAGCGAGTCCTCCATCCAGGCTCCCATGCTTCTAGAAAGAGAGAATCAGTGATCAAGTCGTACAAGACAAGGTGCCGGAGACCTGAAATCCGGAATAAGTGTCGGGGAATTGGGTGTCGATTGGGTGTGGAAGCGGTGTCCCCCCCATGAGAGCAAATTCTCCCCTTGACATTCCGATCGCACCAGGTTTTTGGGTGCGTCGGCGACTTGAGGCTCAATAGCAGCTGGGAGGAGGCTCTTTTTTCGATTCCAGGAAGACGTCTTGAGGCGGTACTTAAGTAAGAGCCTCAACACATTGTGGCCAGCAGACATTTTTTGGGCATTCGCGGAGACCCGGAGCGGGTAAAGGTGAATCACTGGGCGGCCAAGTTGCCCAAGGAGATGCCTTACAAAACGTCGAGCGCTGAGGTACTGAGAGACTCAGCAAGTAAAGGGCCGATAGTAGGAAACCCCAGGTACTGGAACTCGGATTAGATGATGAGGGAAGCAGAAAGATGGTGTTGAGGATCAAAAAGAGATATAGCTCAGATGCATTAAGGTGATCGCAGAGGGTCACACCAATAAGAAAGAGTCCCACTATACCCGCGGGAAGTACAACCACTCAGAGCAGGACGCATGACCTGAAATTTGGGAATCGAAAATTGATGGAAGGCTCTGAAAGGGCTTGGCATGTTCCATGATCTGAGGCATCGCGGCTGGTTAAACCGGGTAAACATGACAAGATGGCTGTGAACTGTTGGCTGAGGCAAAAGGGCTTGAATTGAGGCTCCGGTCCAGAACTAGGAGTCCGAGATTTGCGGATTCATCAATATGGAACGAAGAGTGATTGGGTGATGGGATGGGTCGCGAGCCGGGCGTGGCGCCGAAGGAAAGGCTGGAATTAGTGTCTTCCTGGGCATGTCTCTATGAGCAGGTCACGAGAGACAGAATCGATGATGACCGAGATGAGTCGTTGACGGAGAATGTGAATGTGTGGTGTGGAGCAAGTATGGCAAGGCTTCTGCCAGCGAGACTGTAAAGAATTGCTGATTTCAGTCGCCTGACAACTGGCATTGCAAGCCTTCCAGAATGGGAAGCTATGTCTTATTTTGGGTCTAGTAATATTTCCTTTCAGGTCATGTGTAGTTCTCGCGCACTTTCACACTTGATAGCACGTGACTAGAGCCGCACAGGGGTCCGCAGCAAATGCAGAGTCTCAAACTTCTCCGCGAAACACAATTCAATTGACACCTCAGCCCAGGGGACATGCCTAGAGAACCTTCTCCAATTGTGACTGCAAATCGGACTTCTGAAGCAATAGCGATGCAGAATCCCCCTTTCCCACGGCAGGATGGCTTTTGGATCTTACGGGCTGACAAATCCGTAAAGTCCGCCCCCAATTCCGAGGCTACATGAAGCGGCCTTGCCCATCTCCACAAGTCCATCTCCATCTCCGCCTTGTCCGACAACCTCGCCGCTCGTCTCCCCACAGCTTGTCTCGCCATGTCAACCAAGAGCGCCGAGTCGCGATCCAATTCGCCAGAGGGCGGACCCGAGAAGCGAGTGAGTAAGAAGCGAAAGGTTTTGTCGTGTTATGCATGTCGCAACCGCAAAATGAAGTGCGACCGCGTCTACCCAGTCTGTGGGAGATGTCAAAGGACGGGACGGGCAGATCAATGCACCTATGATCCCCGACTGCTGGACGAGCTGCCTGTAAGTGGCGACGGGCACGTGGATGGTGCAAATTTCATGCACGCCGATAGCTCTACAAACGGCATCACCTCGTCAACAGCCATCCCACCGGACGCCCTATCTTGGAGAGTAAGGGTGCAAGAACGCCGGCTCGAGATCCTGGAGAAGAAATTGACCAAATTTGACGATACCAGGCCTGCCTCGGTCACCACTCCAGCTTCCCATCTGGACGGTTTCGATGGAGAAGAACTATCGATTAGAGAAACCATGATGTTCCGAGGCAAAAGCTTCAAGACTCAATTCTATGGGGCCACAAGCCCCATGAGCTTGATCAACCAGGTAAATAGCTTGCACCCATGTCGTCTTGGCTTCGACATAGTACAGCCTCTAACTTGGACCAACTAGTTCAACCAGCTCCAGTGGTTCACCCGACAGGCGATGTCATTGGATAGCTCAATGCATCGGATTCGGGGCGATTTCAAGGGATTTAGAAATCGACGGAAAGCCTTACTAAAGGAGAGGGGTCCTCTGACTCAAGGTACTGACGCCGAAATTCTTGCTCTAGTGCCGGAGAAGTCTGTCCTTGATGCTCAAGTGTCCTTGTACTTCCAGACGTTCGAGACGTCGCATCGCATCTTGCATGAACCGTCGTTCTGGGACGAGTACCGAGAGTTCTGGGTGCAAGGAAATGGAAAAGACGTCCCAGTCAACTTCGCCACCTGTTTAGTCTTAATCACGGCGATCACCAAGTGCCTCGCCTCGGACCGAGAGACGGTCTTCATTGGCGACAGCTCCACAGAACGGGAGTCTGCATCTACTTTGGTCGATGTTTGTGACAGGTGGCTGGCACGGCAGTCCCGTAAGCACCTGACACTTGGATTCGTTCAGCTTCAATGCCTATCACTGCTGGCGAAGCGGGTGAACTGCGTGAAGA
Source organism: Lindgomyces ingoldianus (assembly GCF_010093535.1). Taxonomy (NCBI): domain Eukaryota; kingdom Fungi; phylum Ascomycota; class Dothideomycetes; order Pleosporales; family Lindgomycetaceae; genus Lindgomyces; species Lindgomyces ingoldianus. Next base: position 122,379 of record NW_022985219.1, on the reverse strand, counting down.
TGAAGCAAGACTGGGTGCACTCAGGAGATGTGATTCGTCTTGCTATCTCATCCGGTATGCATCGGAATCCAGCTCTGCTCGCGGGAGGGAGGGTGTCAGAATTCGAAAAGGAGATGAGGCGACGGCTATGGGCGACGATGATGGAGCTCGAGCTTCAGTCGTCGATCGATTGCGGGCTTCAATCGTCCCTGTGCGGACTGTACTTTGATACCCAGCCACCAGCGAATATCTCCGACGAGGCTTTGTCGGCCGACTTGCAACAAGCATTGACGAGCAGTCCAACTACTCACTTTACTTCAACATCGTATCTGAATGTTAGCATGCGATCAATTCCTCTTCGGATCCATCTGACACAGCTGCTCAACAATCCTACCACCAGCCTTCACTACTCAGACGTCCTCCATTACGACGCCCAAATCACCTCACTCCTAGCATCTCTCCCATCTTGGAGCAACTCCCGTGCTACGGTTCCCTCAGCGCTACTGGACCTCCAGCTCCGACAGTTCCTCGTTATTCTACACCAGCCCTACGCTCTGCTTGCGTCTTCAAACCCGCGCTTCAGCTACTCATTCACTGCATGTATAAATGCGGCTAGTGCAGTCCTCTCGCTATATGATGGGATGATCGAAAAGGGCATCTTCGTGCTCAATCATGCCCGAAATGACGTCTTCCGAACAGCCATTACACTCTCGCAAGTCGTCTACCATAATTGCTCTCTATCGTCCCCTCCGCCTCGGAGTACAAGCGCAAATACGCCCGCGAGTAGCACAGCAGCGCCATCGCTGTCGCAGCCGACGGAGCCGACCAGCTCCTCCAAAGTGTCCTCAAACGGTCCGCATCCGCTAGTGGAGATTCCTCGATTCCCACAAGACAACTTCATGATGGCGACACTATGCCGGGCCTCGATAGAACTGCTGGGACGTGCAGTGTCCATATTTGAGAACAAGGTCATGAGACTCGGGACAGGATATATGGAAAACTGGCTCCTGTGCGCCGCGACCGCGATCATGCCGTCCCCAACCTCAGCCTCCACACACCCGACATCAATGACGCAAAGCAGTTACACAGAAGAAATCAATTCCCGTGGCAAGAAAGCAATCGACCGCATCACACGCTTGTGCTTCCGCGTTCTTGCCATGCAAAAGGATCCCAGCAACGACTTCGCGTCGTCTCTTCGATCCACCATGGCGACGGCCTCGCCGCCTGAAGCCCGAACGTCTCTGCCAGTCGGCGTGCCCACACCTGGGACTCTTGGGTCGGGCTCAGATGCGTCGATGCAGGGGATGCCGGGGATGAATGGGATACCTGGGATTGCGGGGATTGCGATGGCGTTGGGGTCGGGGGCTGGGACAGACTATCAGGCGCCGTTTGAAGGGTTGCAGGATATGCAGGTTGATATGGGGGGGTGGACGTTTCCGGATATCTGGGCGTTTGATATGGGTGGGGATTTTTGATGGATGATGGAGGAGATGAGCTGCCAGAGTGTGAGACTATCGACACGGTAATGAGAGGTTTGATGAACTTGGCGAGCACCTGCCCTGCGAGGCTCGTTGAAGTTCTTTTTAGGTTCGTTAAATTCGAGTCTATTATAGTCACTTGTTGTGGTATTTGCTTTTTGAACATTTCCCGGGCTCAATGGGTTCGAACAAGCCGCCAAGGCAGAAAGTGGCGCACCTTGTTCGAAATAGTTCCGACAACGCCCTCGTGTTCCCGTTTTAATCGAAGGATTGGCCATCTCAGTTGTGTGGATAAATCGGTGTAGACACTTACTTGCTGAACGAGTAAAGCGTCATGTAATTCCCGCACTGGTGAAAAGGCAACCACCAACACCGTATCTGTAAACAGGCCAGCCACTATCTTCCGGTGCCTGTACCCCTCTACCTACCAGGACAGCCCTAGAGGCTCCAGCAAGAATATAACACACTTCCGTTGCGCCGAACCCCAGTCATAGAGAATCACCACATTGCTCTGATATACTGTTGATATTTGAAAGCCGGAGGGGCTCAACGATGGGGTGGCCAATCAACCTTGGGCTTGGAGTCTCATCATACTCTATGGATCACATAGTATTCAGGCCCTCAGTCCACAATACATCACTTCACACACATGCTCTTGGCCCCAACCAAGCTTACAAGATTCACATCTCGAGGGCACTAACTGAACGAAGCCGACACAGACTTGCCGGGGGTAAGCTGAGACGCACAGACCCCAAGTTAGTCAGCCTTACTTCACTTTAGCTAGTTATAATACTGCACCGGAAGCATACTGGCATTGACTCACTTCGAACTCCAACCTTCACGATGCCTCACAGCCAAAGATGCCTGCGCGCACCACTACCACTCCGCCTTGAACAATTTCGCATGTCAATATTTGCATTGCGACGTACAGAAAGAACTACGTTATGTCAGTAAGGGGACGAGGAGGCCGCGGGCGCGGACGTCCCAAGACACAGTTGGTACGTAACTCTCAACCCACCCAAGCACTCACTTCCGCCCATTCGCTGCCCAGTTCGCTGCCCACGTACGCATCTGAACGTCCTCCCCCTAAATTTTCTGGAACATATCCCCCACCCCGCCATGGCGCCCAGCACGGGCTGTCACACGCTCTAATACCAATACCAATCAATAGCAATGGCAATGGCAATGGCAATGGCAATAGCAATAATAATAGCAATAGCAATAGCAAAAATGCTGGTACCATGGCTACAACTGACTTTAACGCCTCGCAGTGGCACTTCGATACGGCCTACCGCCCCGGTTCCGACGTCTGGGAAGCCAACTACCGCATCAAGAGCGCCCCGCCGACCGTCACCCGTGGCCCGCGCCGCGCATGTCCCATCGAGGGTGCCGAGACGAGCATCCTCCGCCGCACCCAGACCCGCGACGGGATCCCGCAGATTATATATACAGTCGAGATCCGGCAACTCGTGCAGGCGCACGATGGCACCTACGACGTCCATAGCGTCTCCACCGAGGATGTAGATCTGTCGCGCATCGACCACTACGCTAGCAAGTGGGAGCAGCAGCGCTTCGAGAACGCCGAGTTCAAGGCTGCTCGCAATGCTGCTGAAGTCGCGCGGCGGGCTGGGATAGAGGCGCAGGAGAAGAAGTATTTGGCTGTCAACTTCCGCAACTCACGCGCCCCCAGCAGGATGGATGGGGCTGCCAGTACAGCTACCCTGTCGCACGCCGCTGGAAGGGGACGTGGGCGAAGGCGAGGCTATGGGCTAGGGCGAGGCAGAGAATCCGTCCATGGCCATCGCAGCGGGAGAGGCGACCATGTCAATCTTGTAGACCACACCCCTGACGCGTTTAACGAAGCCGCCATCCTAGACTCGCAGGAGGACGACGATGCGGATGCCGTGAGTCTCAAGCCCCCTCCAGGCCTCCACCATGAAGCCCCATCCAACCGTGCCTCCAACGAGAGCGACGGAGACGTCCCCCCACTATCGCCCAGTCTCATGCGCTCGTCGTTTATCGCCAACAGCGCCCTCGTCGCCTCCCCAACAATACCCCGCATACATCCCGAAGTCTTGGACATCGACGACAACACGTCCTCCATGTCGAGCGCCGCACAGCAGCTCATGTCGGAGAGGCAAGTGAGAAAGCGATTGAGCTCGGATGAGAATGTGGATGAACTTCAGGTTGCCGATGGTGCCGCCTGGCACCACAGCAAACGACGCCGAACTGAAAGCGTTTCATTGTCCCCAAAGCCCGGCCGCCCAAAGAATTCGCTCGCTGAACAGCCCCATTCTTCGTTAGAGGACGAGTCGATATCAGAGAGCTCTTCCGAAGACCGCAGGAATGACCACATTGGCGATATCACACCCCAAGGCCACGGCCATGACCAAGAACAAAATGAGAAGGAACACGAGGGCGAGGACCTGGAAATCTTCACTGTCGAGAATATTGTCTCCCACACCTACCAGAACGACAAGAAGGTATACCTTGTGAAGTGGGAAGGCGTCGACAAAGCCGAGGACTGGCTAACCGAGGAAGAACTGGAGGGTGCGGCTGATATGTTGGCGGAATATAAAGCTAGGATCGAGAGGCCTGTGTTTCGGAAGAATAAGGGGGTTGTGAAGTAAGGGTGGGGCAGGTTTAGTTTGCGTGCGTTAGCGGCTGCGTACAGGATGGACTTGGTGATGACTAAAGACTTTCTACCATCTTGGCAAGATAGGGATTGGCTCTAGGCTTTGCGACACCTGGATGATGAAAACCGTGGCAGCTTGGGGCTATCTTCGGGATGTTTGTGACCACATTTGACGATTTGAACTTAGAAAACATACTCTCTGTCCTCCTAGACGCATGTAGAAGGAGGGAAGGAATCCCCCCACTATAAGAGCTGGCAAGAATCTTAAGGTACCAATATCATCCTAAAGATCTAAATGGTGAGAATTGACTGCATTTCTGGAGATAAGTGTGTGGCTGTTGGCATAGCTCTCCGTCCTCTGAAAAGAACACAGAAAGGGGGGAGGAAATTCCTAGCTGTAGAACCCAGCAGGCATTCCTACATAGTGGTGGTATCCCCACAACTCCCCCAGCAAAGTGTGAGTGCGATCCTGCCCGAACCCGTAGGATTAGAAGCATTACAATTAGATGTTAGTCCACGTAGCGTACCACAAAACCCGCAACTTCCCACACCTACGTATCACGCAGCCTGGCAATGTCATACGTATTACTTAGTGCATGAGATTTGCATTTTTTTCTCTATAGAATAGCCTACATCCAAGGCCTCGGAACTGGATGCAGATCTAAGAGTAAAGCATAGCAGAAAGCAAGCTCCATTATACGAGCGCTCGAAATTCAAACAGGCGTCCTGACAGATTGCCTCCATTCTAGTCGTGCTCTACGATACGCCATACCGTGCTAGAAACCCTTTGGGCGAAATCGCTAGTCCCGTCTTGCTTATGGATACAGGTACAGGAGGCTGTGTTGGTTGTTGGATCAAGGTTTAGAACCCGAGCATGGCAATGGCGTCCATTTTACCGAGCATTTCACAATCGGAGTCTGGATATAGATATTCTGATCTAGTCTCGATTTGTGTGGCATAGATAGCGTAAATAGCGTCTTGTGGTGGGCGGCCCTTAATGCCTAGGTGGTGTGGGTTGGAGGCGTGGAGGGGTGGGAGGTCGCGGGAGTTAGGGCTTGGGTTGCTGGAAGCGAGAGGTTGCTGGAGCAGCCATTTTCCACTTGGAGGCGGGGGCAGAGATGGAGATTGCGCTAGACGTGAGAGTAGGTTTATTGAGATGGGGAGAGCTCTTGGACCCGCGGTAGCCAATACCAGTGCTGGAGTCGAGGGTTGGGTGGTTGGGCAGTGGGGATAGGGGTGTGAGTTTAGATGGAGGTATGCCGGCGGTGATAGAAAAGCTAGAGTTGGAGCTGCAGTTGGAGCTGGAGTGCGCGTCGAAACGTGGTCGAGAGGGACCCTTAATTTGGCGTATCCCGGTGCTCGTGGCATCGTATTGCAGATTTCGCCGCCGATCGAGGTGCCTATTAGAGGCGTTGTGAAATGAAAAGGTTGCATGCTATCGCGCCTCCTGTGTATGGATGTGTGTTCCATCTTACTGGCAGTGGTGACTGTCTTCTTTATTAGTCAAATGTTAGATAGAAGGGGCGCGAGCGTCGAGTTGTCTGCTATGGCTCCTGGCTCACCTACCTCGAGGCAGTATTGAGGCCTAGATAGGTTACTACATGCTCCGAATTTACACTTGAAGATTAAGGGATAACTGGAGGTGCAGGGGGAAGGATGGAGGTCGAAATTAGGAGGCGGTTTTATGTCGTAGGAGAATGTCGAATGCTGAATTTGAAGTAAGCGTACACTGGTCGAACAAATTCGAGGGAGTGCTTAAACATGGTTGAAGTAATTTATCTAGAGTCCCCAGTGTTTCACTCGATTTGGTAAGAAGACGTGTGGTCATTAGTGTGACGATGAAGGATGTTGCGATATATGTTAATACTATGACGAGAGAATCCACGATTTCCACGGTTCACAGCAACACAAACTCTCTAGGCTCCGTTCTCTAGCACACACAGTTATTCAAGCAGGTTGGCTCGCTTCCATACTCCTACTTCTCTCTGATCTCCCCGTCAGCGTCGTCACCCTGGCCAGGAAACTTGGCTGCTCATTCTCTTTCTCCATCTTCGCGTTCCATTCTGCCTCTCGCTTTGCCGCCAATCGCTTCTCCCTCATAGTCTTCCATCTCATGTAGTAGCAGCAGAGAGGGAAAAGCGCGGTGTCGATAGCACACCAGGCGAACAGGATGCCGAAATTGAGGCCAATGCGAGGATGCAGGTCGAACAGGATTTGGCGAGTGACTTCAACCACTACAACGGACAGCATTAGCATATTACTTATCAAATTCGTGTGAGCGGTTATGATAATACTAGATTGAGAATAACGAAAGAGTTGGTCCTACCGTTATGCATCGGCCAAGCATAGCCCCAGCGGTAGAAGCTCGATGCCAGAGGCAGTGCATAAAATCCCGTCGCCACGTTGCTAATCACCCAGAAAATAAGCCACAAGGCTGTCCACGGCGTCCCCAACAACATGGCCATGTTCTCGCTCGCAAGCCCAAATGCCGTCATTCCAACCCAGTTGACCATCCAATACACCACGAAAGTCGCGCGATGGTAGGATGAGGGGTTCCTGGCCGGCCACACATGAGAGGCTGGTGGGTTGCTCATAGGCATGAGAAAGGCGAGGGAGACGAGCGAGTAGATACAGGAAAGGAGGAAGTAGGACGCAACGGTTGCAACATAGCGCCAGATGATGAGATGGTGGAAGTGGAGAGGCGGGTGGCCTTTTGGGGACAGATACTTCATATGGATTGGAAGAAAGAAGGTAAAGCTAAAGAAAGAGAGAATGATGAGGTAGATAAGGCCGATGCTGACTGCTGGGGTAGCTACGGGAGGCCCAAACGGCCGGAGATCGTAGATGGTGAATTCGATGCCCGGAGATATGGCTTGTGGGACGGTGTCGAGATTCAGTTCCGAGGCCGAGGCGTTTTGCAGGAGATGAGAGATCCATTCCCGGCCAAAGTTAGAGACGGCAATCTTTTGAATCATCGTCATCGAGGCGACGATGTAACTCGAGGTCGTTCCCTGATCTCGGGCGGTGTTGTAGATGATTTGGCCTGCCCCTAAAGGGTCGTAAGAGGAGTTTCCCTGGAGCACAGCGGCCTCGATAAGGGCTGTCGCATTTGGGTTGATGATAATAGCGGCCCAGGCGTGGAAGTTCCAGATGCTCTCCCGAACTTTCAAGGGGTCGTTGTCGAAGTCTGCTGGCGATCGGATGGTGAAACCTGGATGCATCCCTTTGGAATTCGCAAGGCTTTGAACAGCTCGAGTCACGAAAGGCCCTACAAAGGGATTTACGTCTTGGTATGGTGGGACCTGCCCGTCAAAATCCACAACCCACACACCAAGGGAAGGAACTAACTTGTCCTGTCTAAACAGTGCTCCCCAGAAAAGACACAAAAACCCCAAAATAGCAACTGAGAGAATAACATCTAGCTCCTGTATTAGGATCGCATGGTGCGAGGGAAATGTAAAACCTACTTGTTCTGAGCCAGAGCTTCAAGACATGGAGTCTTACTCCAGCCTATTTCAACCATCAACATGGGAAATAAAATCGACGGCTCTAACAAGCGTACCATTTGCCAGTGCCAGAATCCTACTGGTTCTAGTGGTGGTTGTTGGCTCCGACTGCTCTTGCGGCGCCCGTGTTGAAGCGTGTTTGGACGTGTTGGCGGCACTCCCCCATCATCGCGCTGTGTCTCTGCCTTTTCAATATTCAAATCGCTTTCACGTTGAGTCTGGGAGTCAGCCTGCTCCGCTTCCTCCTCTTCCGTAATTGTGGATTCCGAATCTGAGGAAGAGTCGTCGTGTTCATAGTCAGGTGCAATTTGGCACCCGATGGTCGGTGCTGGCATGGTTATGGAACGATGGCCGCACTTGACGCCGTACGAAGTGAAGGTTTTAAATATGAGGAATATGCACGCGAAAACCAGTTGCCAGTATGATAACCAATTTCCGGTAAGGGCGGCGCTTTGTTAACTACCATCAGTGCTGACAAAGCTTATTCATCTCTCTCGATGAGGGCTAACACCAAATCCGGTTAGCGGCGCCATATGACTGGAGTATCGGTCGACCCTGACCCTGTCTAGTCGGGACTGAACGATGTAGTGAAAAGTGCAGCTGCCGGGGAGAGCCGCCTTGAAAACCCATGTATCAGACTGGTGTGAGTGGCGAACCGTTGTGTGTGGGGCTTTCGAAGAGATGGGATATCTCCAGTAATTTCACGAGTGCCGTGCTGAACCATCATTTTAGCCACCCCTCTCTTAATTCTGGCCCTCTATTCTCATCCAAAGGCTTCCGTGAAGATGTCCATACCTCTCCTACGCTTTCCCCTAGCATATGCGAGATTAATTCTAGCTACAGCATTCTTCGCCTCTTTAGACAATTCAGGATTGGAGCAAATGCCCACCATCGCCTTGCTAGTATCTGTATCCAGCGAGGAACTCATTAACAGGGAGGAAATGTCGGGACGAACGCCATAGCTGCGAGATACATCCTGTGAAGAAGGAGGATATTCTGTTGCATGAAGACAATTCCGAATAAGTCTGCATGCGCACTTGTCCTTTTGGGAGTTTGTGGGTGACCTCTCGGCGACATAGGCACTTGGTCTACTCCACGATAAACCCGTAGATTGTGCCTGAGGTGCTTCAAGCTCGGGGGGCGATATCTCTTCGCTCTCATCAATCAACGTCGAAGATCCATCGCAATCAAGGCTCGATAGGGTCAGATTTCGCGGTTCGCCTTGGTTACCCAACGCGGGAAGACATCTCCCTGCGAAGGTTCCATGCGGTTGGCGTAGATACGCAAAGGGGTCAAATTCTTGCGTTCTACTATCACCGTCTAATCCGCCAGACTCTGGACAAGTTGCAAAGAATTTTAAGTCAACGTTCACACCCGATCCTTGCAGATAGGAGAAATGCTTCAAGACCATGTCCGACACAGCAGCATCGAGTTGGGGCTCTAAATGTCGTAGAATCCAAATAAATCGGATTGTGAGTGAGTGAAGGTGTTTTGGGGTGTCCAGAGACATTCTAGCAAGGTAATCCATGATAGATAAAGTAAACGAAACTCCGGTTGAGGTAGCAATAAGGATCAGGTTTTCGTACTCTTCCCATTGAGGAGCCACGCCATATGGACCATCAATAAATGAGGTTATGCAAGAAGGCGGCTTTGTTGCATTAGGGCACGGTGATGCCAGCCATTGCGAATAGTACGACTCCAGCCGACGAGTAAGGCCAGAATGAGTGCGAACAATCAGGATCATATCGTCCTCTGATGACTTGCGGGAGCGATGAAGCAGCCGGTCTTGTTCAACGTCTGGGTCTTTGGCTTCAGGAAAATCCCCCGAGGTACTGGAGCTGGAGCATGTCGCAGGCGTGAACGGGTGAAGCTCGAGCAGACCCAGCCTAGGAAGATACAGACGAACGTGCTGGCCTGGTCTCCAAGAAAAGGGAACATTGCAAATACGTATGACAGTGGTCGAGCCAATTTGAAGCGATACTGCGCCATCAAGCGATAGGGAGCTCAAAAGGAAGGGTGGGGGTGTGGTCATCTTAATAGAATGGCCGATCGTAAGAGACTTCCGCCTAGCTCTTGATTTGCTCTGGCCCTTCTTGCGTGATATTGTAGCAGTGTTGTGACGAACGAAGTAATAAATGGTCAGGAATTTGTCAAAAAAGACGAATCCTACAGCCATGTATATAGGGCCGCGTGCATACTTTGGAACGTGCTGAAAAAGGATCCAGAGAAGAGCAAATGTTGACACCAGATGGTTGATGTAAAAGAGACGGTAACTCCACCGACGTAATGGCAGTATACTTGTCAAGACTATCCATGCGAGCATAGTATATGCGCCAACACCATATCGAACAATGATCATGACTTTATCTGGAGACCTGATGATGTCGGACACCGATATAGAGTACATCATAGTAGACATATGGGTAGTAGCAGAAAGAAACATTATCCGGCCAACCCATTTGTGGATCCAGTTGATCCTCTCATATGACAGCGCAGCGAGGAAATTCAGCGGCCCACGCTTGGTGGCGAGGAAGTAAGCGAGTGGTACTTGGGCAAGCGTAATCCAAGCCGCGCGAAAAGCGATATCGTCCAGAAAGTGTGAGGAGAACCATGGGGCGTCCACAGAAAGGATGAGAAGTCCAATTATCAGAGCATATATGCATCTGAGCGATAGCTGGCCTATCGAGGAAAGATCAAGAGAGCCGGATAACCGTGGAAGAGAGAATAATGTGAAAGCCTTGAAGAGAGCTACAACTCTATGAAATATCTCCGAAGGGTATGGATTTTGCCATCGAAATAAGGGATTCCTGAGGTAAATCAGCATCTCAGGGCTTAAACTGTGAGTAAAACAGACCTTGCCCGGCGACCCCACGAGACAAGTCCTCTCTGAGTGACTCTTGCTAACAATAAGGTAACGATGACAAGCCAGAATATACGAGCCAATCGTTTATCAACATCGCTTCGCTGTCGTAGATGATGCTGATGGCGGACCTCGTCCAGCTCGTCAATATCGCTAGCCATTTCTTGTGGGAGAGGCCGGGATTCCCTTCGAGAAAATCAGAGCTCAAAACCTAAATAAAAATCTCTGATTTTTCGTCAAAAAACCCGGGAAAGGACGCCAATGCTACTTGGGTTGAGGCGGGGTAATCAACAATGTGCTTTCATCCGTCGAACATCCCTTTGGATAGCTGTGACGCCGGCAACGAGGGAAATGAAATCTCAAAGATTCCAGAATGGATGCGGTGATTCTATGGGACAAAGCAAAGTTGTAGGCGCTTAAACATGCCAAAAAGCCCAAAACAGCGATCATACCTAGCAAGGGGCCGATGGTGGGGACCGAGCTTTTTTGAAACGATCCTGGTGTTGAGTTCTGGGTAAGGATTTAAGCTGATGAATAACTGAAAGTGGACAAAGACTGGTACATTCGGCCATGTCGTGCGGCGAGAGCTTTGGGGAATTTCGTGCCTAGAGCGGAGGTGAGGCATATCATTAGCATCGTTGCAAACAGCAGGATCGGTCGAGGGAGTGGCTGATGGCGCGATTGTCCGAGACAAACCTCAGGAGCCTGAGGATTGAGCATGTTTCGGACCCGCCAAGATCGCGAAGGTTTCTACCGCTCAAGTCCAAACAACGATGAGATCCTTGGAATTGGTTAAAATTTCCCCAAATGCAAGGAGCATGCACAACACCTCATCATGCACCAGTGCCCGAGAAGTATCACGTGACTTTTCAATTGATTCTCCTGTTATCACTTACTCTATACTACTACCAGGGCTCAGGTGAACTTTGCCTGCCTTCCTAATAAATTGATTGTGTTCTCTTTAATTTTTCCGTCCATTGGGTTTGGTGTACACTTTCTTCTCCTTAAAGGGCACATTGCCACGAGGATCTGACCGAAAATAAGCTAGATCCAAAGAGGCTTTCTCTTTCATAATATTCCCTAATTTGTTTCCCTCATGGGTATTGTACTTCATTTCACCAGCCGCAAAACCTAATCAGCGGCGGTAGTCCATATCATCACCGCCTCAGCAACAACCATTCTTGCCTTGCACTCCTCTTCATTCCGCGGGGTGTAAAACAACCACCACCAGCACTAATAGGCGGACTAGCATTCCTGGAACTTCAAGATGTCTTATAAATACCTGAACTCTATGCGGTCACTACAGGCTAGTGGATGGCGTTCTCTGCGCCTAGCACGGATGATATGACGGACAATCTTAGGATATAGAATCAAGCGGGAGCCAGTGTACTCATGGACGTAGCCGGTTAAAGATACGAAGATCTTCTCTAATTCGTTTAATTATCAGAGAGCAATACCACAGCACCCAGAAAAGGATATGTTCTGATTTCATGCTGATCAATCTGTTGATGGGCTAACATTCCCATGATAGTAAGGCATATGCTGGAAAATTGTGGCAAGGGATTCAAGAACCTATCTGCGAAACTTTGAGCCGGATCTAAAGTCGCTAGAGGTATGAAAAGGCTGATTCCAACCACGTAGAACGTGGTATGGTGTGCCTTCACGTCCACGAGACAAGAAGACCTTACACACGGTGATTCATTTCCAGTACCCAGCCCGAATTCTAGGAAGAGTCCATTTTCCCTATGTCTCTTAGTCTAGGCTTGCTTTTAGCTCTGGAGTAACGATAACGGGAGAAGCCGCCCAGGAAGCCGACTGTGCCAAGGTAGCGAAGAAAGGGGACGAACGGAGTCTTTAGAATTTGTAATTGCACTATGACGAGAGTTATACTCTATGCAGCCGTATGTGTCTTCTCTGTTGCTTGATAGTTCATTTACCCAATTCACCATTTTTCAAACTATTACCGATCTCTTTTCGCATTTTTTCCGCACTTGATCTTGCCCGGCCAATTACTCCCAGGACAGGTTCTCGAGGATCTAGCGCCAGACGGCGAGTCTGGCTATTCCCCACTAGACATTGTTCAATTCATGCGTGCTCATTATTTGCATTATGTCTGTTTTTCAGTCCGCTGCAGTTCGTGCAGTTGGTACAACTAGGAGAGTAAGTCTTGACCATGGCAAATTTGCGGCTGAAATTGAGGGCGGCATACTTTATGCAGTCCGACTAAAGAGAAGCAGTCAAGTCAGTCATAAGATAAATTTATGGGCCTCCATATACTCACGCAGTCAGTACAGTTAGAACACCCTTCGCAGCCTTCACAATCAGTGCAATTGCTCGACTTCGCGCATCCAGTACATTCCGTGCAGTTGTCACATTCGGTGCAATCTTCAGCAAGTCAGTCAGCTGGTTTTCGACTCAAGGAATAAGTGGAATAAGCACCCGCGCAGTTGTTGCAGTTGTTGCATTTCTTACAATTCTTGCAGTTCGTGTTATTTCCTTCCACGCCAGCGGATACGGGAGCAGTCTGAGACATTGTACAGCCCATTGCGCGTAACGAAGGACTTTGTCGTTGGTTGAAGATATGATCAAAATAAAGATCAACGAGCAGGCAGTTGAAAAAAGGAATCTATATTTTCGTTTTAATTGTAGAGGAAGGAGGACATCTGTCTCACCAAGACGTCATCATTCGTAGTCGCAAAGATAAGAAAATGAGGGGTTAGAATTGCCACCAACAATGCGATGTACGACCAAGGTACGCAGAGCCGTCACAAGCCTTAGGAGACTTTAATCGTTGTGACATTGCGGATAATTCGAAGTCTCTTAATCCTCTCCATTCTATTGTGAGTTTAAAAATGACTGTGTCGAAGAGGCTGGATTGTAGATGAGGACTGCATCCTCTTAGTGAATTGCGTTTTACACCGTACGAATGTGATTGACTACCGGTGCTATCTATGAGAGCGGACGCGAGATGCTATAGGCCTTGCGAGATGGTTCATGGGCGTCTTTGCCTGCTAAGAATATATGCAGGTGTGGGGGTTCAGTTACGTTGAGCTTGTTTCTTGTTTGTTCTTCCTCCACTATCACGCTTCCCTGTCTCTTGATACCTGACAAATAAACCATTACCATCAGTCACATAGACATTTAGATAACGGGAATGATCTTACCGCTTCCATAGCTAAACGAAATCGGGATGGCAATCGCGTTCTGCACACACTCCAATGCACCTTCCTATCGACCTCCTGCACTCACTCAAGGCAACACTGTGCACCCTCAATTTGTTATATCTCTAAACTCCCTGTGAATATTTCTTAAGGAAGAGAAGAAGTCGCTACATTAGATCTTCGCATAAGAGCACACCAACTAATGAACAAGGCATTTCCTGGATCACAGCGCATGTGTGGTCTCTGCCATGCTGCTGGTTTACCCGGTACTATATACCCTTGAGCTCGTGGATACGTTGAGATGATACCGACCTCGGGAGGCGTGAAGAAGAGAGCCGGGGGGTACATAGCGCCTCCTTCCTCAAACCAGCTGGAACGCATCACGCTGCCCTTGGCTTCTCAAGTAGTTTCTCTTACTTCAACCCATTGCTGGTGTGTGGTTATGGTCTCGCGGATCTCGGTACCGAAATACCGAAGGGCACATTTCTCCAGTTTACGAAACCTTAATCACAGCTGGCTTCTCCCTACATGAGCTGTGGCGTTCTCTGTGGCGTCTATCTACCCTCTACGAGCTTGACAGGTTGAAACGTAGCAATATCGAGGATTACAAGTGATAAAAGTGTTTCAGCCAGTGAACAAAGTTCCAGGCTACGATTCGACAGGTTTGCTCTTCGATCGCCGTCTTAAAGTAAGAAAACCTAATCATTTTGCCCAGGCCGACTGAAGAGATCCTGGAACATTATGCACAGGTTTGACTACAACTTGAGCAGCCCAAAGACGAATGGCCCCTTTGTACCGTGTCTAGCTTGAACTACCAGGGTCTTCCCAGCCTGCGGCAGGCAAGAACTATATTTGCTGACATCCACAATCCCACACGGGCCGTTCCTCTCTCTCCAAATACTCACCGTTCCGGACCGCAATATGGACCCTTCTCGAGTTAAACTACTTCGATCATAGAGCATACCGTAGGCCAATTCGGGGGCTGGTCGTAGTCACTCTTCCTGGGAACAAATATTTTGGTTTGAAAGTTTGCATAGAGTATGTACGGATACGATGCTTCCAGCGCCGCAATACTCGATAGATGTTTCAGGGAGGGCTGTCAACACCTTGAGACATGACTGATTACCACTACCGTCGAAGGATAACCTTCCTCTAATAGGGATAGAGAACTTGCTTTGCAACGTCTACAACAGTAACATATTCGCGAGGGAACAAGAGAATAGCTTACTCCATTCTGAAGTCTCTGGAAGTCTTAAGAACATGAACGACAAAAATCTAGGGCGATGCAGAGTGATGAGGGACCGACAGAATCTGGGGTGGTGATTTCCACTTCCTCGGCTAAGGCGTTGAGTCCGCCTGCAGCTTCCATTAGTGGCCAACAAATATCGGGCTTCAGGTGCGAAATACTACATTAACGGTCAGTTGGTTGGAGCACTTTGAGCTCCGTGACATAAGCGAGATGTGCGGCAGGTGGCTAAATATACGGTTAATATGAACTCAAGCACACCTCCATGATTACCCAACCTCCAGCAACCGCTCCCTGGTTAAGAACCCCTACCTTTTCTCCGCCCACACCCGCCCCATCATAGCTTGGAGCTACGGTATCAAACGCTGATAGAGATCTCGCTCTTCCAATCATAACCACCACTAGCGCATGTTCACACTAGAGGCACAGGAAAGCTTGGCAACTACCGCGGTCCATCAAACTCTATTCCAGAACCTCGACTCCGCGGCGTTCGAGTTTGCTGCAACCACTCCTGGAACAGGAATATTCTCCACCTACACTCCAAGAAGCAGGTTGCAGGTATCTGATCACACTAGCGATTAACCCTGCTTGATCTACATTCAACTGTCACAGCGTGAACTCGCCATGTCTTGCTGGGCCTGGATGAGGAAAGGGCAGGACTCCAGGTCATCTGGTTTTAATTTCAATGCTTCTCCCAACGATATTGTACTTCGGTGCGCTCGCTTCTAATTGACATATAATTTTTTGTGGACAAGTTCCAAACTATCTCATTGTGCAACCGACAGAAAAAACACTACGATGTCTGCCCCCTTCTCACGAGAATACCTCAACGCCAACAAGGGCCCGCAAGTACTGGCAGTCATTATCGTCTTTCCTATACTCGCAACAATAACTGTCATTCTCCGGCTCTACACACGGTTTAAGATTGTCAACAATCCGTCTCATGAAGATGTTGCGATATTACTTGCTTTGGTGCATATTACGACATATACTTCACAAAAGAATATTAACTTACTGACATTTAAGTCTAGATCTTCAGCATCGCGACTTCAATTTGTCAAGGATTCCGTAACGCAGCCCATAACCCGTTACCTGCCCTCTTAGCTAACCAGAATGTGTAGAGGTGTATAACGGGATGGGTAGACACATCCAGGCATTGACACTCGACCAAGGCGTCAAATCTTTGAAGGTAGGTACTCTATGAACTGCCCATGCGAACCTCACCTAAACCCAACGTAGGCTCTCTTTGCAAGCATCATGATGTACAATTTCGGTCTAACATTTACGAAAGTCTCAATCGTGCTGCAATACCTTCGAATCACGATTGACCGAGGCGTCCGAAGAGCCTGCTGGGCATTGCTTATCTTCACTATTCTAAAT
Source organism: Lindgomyces ingoldianus (assembly GCF_010093535.1). Lineage (NCBI taxonomy): Eukaryota > Fungi > Ascomycota > Dothideomycetes > Pleosporales > Lindgomycetaceae > Lindgomyces > Lindgomyces ingoldianus. The sequence continues at coordinate 106,134 of NW_022985219.1, read as the reverse complement.
GGTGTCCAAACTTTTCTTACTGGTATCCTCAGTTGCTATCCCGTTGCCAAATTTTGGGACGATAGAATTCCTGGAGGATGTGTTAATAAACCAGCATTATGGTATGCGAATGCAGCAATCAACATCACCCAAGACATCTGGCTTATTGTTCTACCAATCTTCATCCTGAAGAAGCTCGCTCTGCCAAAACGTGAGAAGATCAGCTTGATTCTCATCCTGGGACTCGGAGGCTTGTACGCTACTCCGCCGCTTGCTTTTTCATGTTCTTTTTGTTGATATTTGCGCAGCGCAAGTTTAGCATCAGTCCTACGACTCCACGCTCTCTACATCGTCGCGAAGAGCCAGGATATCACTTGGGACAACCCCGGAACTGCCACGTGGTCAACAATGGAATTGGATATCGCCATCATCTGCGCTTCGCTACCGACACTTCGAGCATTCCTCGTCAAATTTTTTCCGAACACATTCTCTTCATCAATATCCAGCAACAGAGCAGGTTATCACAATGCTGCACGACAAAGAGTTATTCAGAATCGCGGGAGCATCGTTGTTAACATGGACTTCGATGTAGAGCAGGCTAAAGCGAACCCCAGCCCTGCAACTACAGCATCGGCACCTGAGGCGGAGATGCAAGAATGGTGACTCCTTCAGCTATGATACTCTTAGGCATCAATCTAACATGAATTTCGATGAATGGGATACCACTTTCAAGCATGGTTACAGCGTGGCATTTTTGCGTTCAACCATTCTTGTACTCGGGCGGTTTGGACTTTGAGGCATTTGCAGGACCCTCGTACATAACTATCATTCAATACCTTCTCCGGCGTTTCTTATCCTTCCTTTAGTATTACCTCTATTTTCTGGGTCTTCCAATTCGGAGATCACTATCCCTGGCCAGGGGCGGTGTGAATATGGTGCTTTGGCTTTCCTGGACAAATAACGCTAGTTGTCCAAATCTTTCCTGGCGCGACACCTTATCTTAGTATTAAGTCATTCGCTATTGATACCATGTTTTTTGTCTATGTTCTTGTAACAAGCTGGCCACAGAAGCAATCAGATGAAGTTCCTTGACTACATATAACTACTTCAGCCTATGCTGAACCATCTAATCGCTTTGCGAGTGAAAGCTTAATGCACTATTGCCAGTCTAGGCCATCGAGTGTAGCCCACCATGATGGGTTGTTGTTGTCCTTAGGTCTTATCGGCCTCTTGGATACCCTCTTCTACCTTTGCTTTTCATTGTATTGGGCTTCATATTGCGACCTCTATAGTTGCTCTCACTCCAATAAAAGGTAGTATATGTTCAAAAGACATGCACTTCATTATTACTCCGAAATCAGCGTCAGCAGCTGTCTTCAGCTACCAGGCCTGATCGATTCAAGTCTTGGTCACGCATCTTCTCGGCTAGGTATTGTGCAGCGCTCAAATCCGAACAACTGTCAATCGTTTGCGGGGTGCAGGTCAAAATGTACCAACCATTCCCGTTCCGACACCGAACTAGGAAGAAAACCTTGTCTGGTCATGAGAACCCCTTAAAAGAGAGTATTATGACTGCCTATCGAAGTAATACGAGATGTGAGGCTTGCGTTGGTCGATTGGATTTGAAACCGCCAAAGCCCCGTTTTCAAGGGGTGCCAACCAATTAGACTGGCCAGTCAAGCGATCAAGCCCTTTTGTCCACAACTGAGGAAAGAAAAGTTTCGCTATCTGGGACTTTGATCATAGCGTGAAGCTTCAAACCATTAAGCTCATGGACCGAACACCATCGTTGAGTGATCATAGTTTGACGACTCAGCTGCGAGGTTCGGACATTTGGACTGACCGCGGTCTCGTCGGGACCCTGCTAACAAAACACCGCGCCCGTGGTGAACGTCACACCAAACCCCATAACCTCGTGGCAAGCCTTCGCCCTATGCGGGATGTGCTAACCTCGACATTATCTCATCTCGTTCAACCTGGTTTGCGATAGCATTTTAATTTCACCACTGCAGGATGAACACGTCTCGTCACGAAGGCCCCCCCCTCACTTTGCCATAGTTTGTAATTCTCCAGCTGCATCATCCGCCACATAAACCCACCAAATGATAGCCGGCATCACGTAGAGGTCCCTAGCCCTTCCCGAATTCTACTAGGCTGCAGGACCCATCAAGCTCCGCGGCGAATCCGTCTAAGCTAGTCTTGGCGGCTTGGGTTCATCAAGTTTCTCATTCTTCAGAATTTTTTCTACTCGCTGAAGTGTTTCCAGATTCTCGGTCGAACAAGGGGGCACGGATGGGGCTTATGTTTTAAACCTTGCAGGGCGTGATGCGACGTGCGTGCATCGTAAGGGTCAGGATCTAGAAGTTTATTGCGGAAGAAAGTGAACCCTGGTCTTCAAGGTGGAAGAACTGACGGCCACGAAAGCGGCGGCGGGAGCTCGTGAACTAGAGGTAAAGAGAGGGGAAGGTGGTGAGAAAAGCAAATCGAACTGAGAGGGTCGGCTCTCCTTGGCCGGTCGCACAATTCGCCTTCAAATATCAACCACCACTTGAATGTGGCAAGCAGTGACAACATGCCCATGCGCGGGTAATATCCGAAGAATGGCTACTGGTTTCGATAAATTCGTATCGTGCCATCGTACCAGGTCGAGCATTCCTTTGCACTGTATTTACACGTTGAGGTGGACGGGATCCCGTGACAATGTCAGTGTGGAAAAGAATCGAGACTTGTCTTCCTCATCCTGCTATAGGCTCTCCGCCTGGCTCATGCTATATCGTATATGAAGATCTGTTGGCCGGAGATGTGAACGAGATGCAAGAAAGGTAAGAATCCACATCGCTATTATTGGTACATTAAGGCGACGGATAACGGTATCGCGGACATTTTCATGCCTGATCGACTGTCGTGTAACCGGAGGCGAAGACCGTTTTCTGTCCTTGAGCCGTCTGTGTAACACGACATGCGTGTCATTGAGCTTGGCCGAGCATCCGTGCGTGGACCATGTGCGCTTGATATGACCCTTCATTTCGAACTTCGGAAACCCACAGGATCGCGATGGTGGTTCTAGCGATTAGGCCGAATATTGAGACGGACAAAAGCACTTAGAGAAGATTTGTGAGGTGAGGGGCGCTTATAAGAATGAACCACGTTCTCTTGTAAAGAGACTGTCGATATTGCGGCTGCGCTTTCTTATGCCGAGGCGGGTCACTAGGTATGCCTAAATTCGTCAGAGAGAGGATATTCTCAAGAGATGGTCAGCTCCAGGAGGAAGGATGTTGCCCACGGCCACGACAACTTCGAGTCCTTCACCAAAATTATGCCACGCCCCAGACGATCCTAAAATACTCTTGGCCTCTGCCTTCCGTTTTTTACTTCTTCCAAATACCAAAGTCGCCAGTTTCGCCCGGCCCGGGAGATCAGCGATAGGGTTGGAGGGTCGAGTCCAAGACGCCGCAGTCTCACCTGGACTGACAAAAGGAATTGAATAGAGGGAGACGTACTTAAGACTGCACGCGAGGTTGCAATGGACACGACTATACTCACGTCTTTCTCAGCGATTCGATCTAACACCCCGATGCGCGCAAATTCTTCCTTGGGCACCAAACACACCTTATACACCAATAAAAATGGGCTCGGCATTCGATCGTCACCACGCACCGTCGAATAGCATATGACTAGGCTCCCCAAAGCCAATCGTGAGGTCAGGGTCAGGCTGGCCAGGGTCTTCACAGGTCCAATTGGCAGGACAAAATGGGAGGAATAAGCTGGTCCCGCAACCCCCAGACTGTCTAGGCTAATATTGGACAACGCAGTTCAAAACTGGCGAGGCTACTTAATGGTTCGGTAGGCAATTGGGATTCGGAGACGTCTGACTGCTCCTGTCCCCGAACATTGGGTGCAGGCTGGAGCTATAGTTAACCACATTCTTCGCCTGGTCAGTGGACAAGTAAGGTAGGGTATGGGCAGAGAAACGACGCAATCCTGAACCTCTTATCCAGAGAACTGTTTGAGCTGATAGAACAAAACAAGGGGAGGAAAAGAGTATGGAACGTAGTGTCAAAGGGCACCATCCAATGCGCGGTCTCACGCTATGCACTATTATGGGCAAATGGCCCCCGTAGCGTATGAAACTCGACAACCTTATATATACTGTATTATATCTACATGTTTTGGTGGAGTACTAAAGATGCCAAAGATCTGAAATCTGGCGAGAAATCAGTCGCGATACCTCGTTGGAAAGTTGAGCTACCTGCCACGCCAGAATGCCCCCAACTTTATCGATGCTGCACTAGCATCCGCAAACCTTTTTGGATCCGGATATTGGTGTAGCAGCTTTCTTTTTGCCTTTCTTAAATGGATTGAGATCGTTTTGTTTCCGTTGCTCAGGTCGCTCAGCAATGGATGCCTCTTCCTCTGTAGCCGGTCTAGCACTCAGCTTCTGCAGTCGATCCTCACTCGCTATCACTGACCTCTGCCTCCTCTCCCCTATCAAGCGCGCTTTCTTAGTCTGTTTTTGGGCTCCAAAATCGTGCGCAGCCTGAATTTTATTAGGTGCACAGAAAACTGCACGACCATCATGTCCTTGTGGTGCTTTGAGCATCAGAGGCTTACTACGCTGGCGGCGCATCTTTTCCTGGATCAGAGCCTCCTTGAGGCGCTCGTTCTCGTGCTGGAGGATAGAATGGCGCGCTGAAATTGAGAGTATCGTCTGGCTCAGTTTCTTCAATTGTGCGTCGTGAACATCGCTGACAATCTGGCGCAGAATGCGTTCAATCTTCTTCCAATCTGAATCGCTGAGCACAGATCTGCTCCTATCGTTTGAAGATGGCCTAGCCTTCTGCTCAACGCGAAATTGATTGAGCACCACGTCAGGATCAAATGGTGATAAACCAGTCACTTTAAAAGCTTGTAAGATAGTGTCTGGCCTGAACGACGCTCGCCAGGCTCTATCAAATATATAGAAGAAGTCTCTTTTCGTAATCCTTGATAGACCTGGGGATCTATTGACGTACTCGGCCAGCTCGGCTGAGTATGCAGATGATAGAGGCTTGAAGAGGCAAACATCGAGAGGCTGAAGCGTATGGATAGAATGAGTTGGATATACAGCAAGGAGGATCTTGTTATCGTCGCAGTACTTAATAAATTCCATAGTGATGTGTGATCCGTAGCCATCCAAGATTAATAGTCGATAGTCTCCTTGTGCTTTCGCCTTCGTCTCGTAGTCGAACACCCGCTCAAGCCATGCGAGCCCTAGCTGGTTGTTCGTCCAGCCTGTAGGTGAAGATCCAAAGAAGGTACCATGCTGCTGTGGATCAAAATCTTGCATCGAGGTGTCTCGTATACCACCAGAAGCAGATTGGTCGATTAGCGCAGGTGGAAGACAGCTTCCGTCGGCGCAAATGCAAGCTACCGTCGTGATCCACTCGCAGCTTCTATCCTGGGTAATCTGCTTGATAGCCCCCTCCTCATACTGGCGCCGGGAGAACACTCGCTCCATTCCGGAGAGTACACCGATTAGGAAGCCCTTCTCATCCATATTGTAGGTATGTCGTGGATCTATATTGTGCTTCTCGATTTTTTGTCGTAGAAGCTCAAAATATAGTGTATATTTGGAGCTTAAATCAGCTCTCTTCCGCGGGGTGTCTATGCCGGTAGTCCATCGAGATACCAGGTCAATGCAGTGTCGTTTCAGGAAGCGTTCAACCCACCCCTTGCCAGCTTGCCTACCACCTATTTCGGAAGCAAAGTTGCGTATCATATGCTTTGAAGGTGGTAGGTCTCTTGAGCACAGCTTATCGATATATTCTATAAGCACTTCCTCCTGCGTACGGTTGAGAAGTTGCTGACTTTTGTGATGCTCCTCACCAGATCCTCCCCCAACACGTTGGTGGCGCCTTGATAATGTGGTCTGATCCATGCCATATTGTTTTGCTATCTGAGAATAACCAGTGGATTCTCCTAATTTCTGCGACTGAAACGCATCAAGGGTGGCCTCAATACCACCCATATGGGATGAGATATGGTTGGCTGAAGTTTTGATAGCTTTTCGTTGAACTGTGAGACCGACAGTAAGCGAAGGGTAGGCAAAGCGATACAAGAGGCACAACTAGAGAGACAGGAGAGCTAATAGTGTTGGTGGTAATTAGGCGTGGATGGTAGAGACGAAGTCGAGAGGCTAGCCGGGTTTTTATTGTGGAAAGGGGGAGGTTCTCGGTGCGGTGGTCCGTGCGGTCTCCCCCTATCTATAACTGAGCACGTTCCACTCTCACTCACGCGGTGAAATAACGGAAAAGCTGGAATGGAGCGACAGACTTAGGAGTCAAAGTGAAATTTTCGCCCACCAAGCAGCACTTTCACCATCGGCATCTCTGCCACCGGCAAACCCTTTTGACACTGTGAATATCACGCAGCGGGTGAGTATAGAGACAACTAAGACTTATGTCTCAAAATATGCAAGAACTTCGAGTGGATATGCCGAAAGATAAGCCGTTAAGCGCGAATCGTAGTGGTTCTTCCCTGGCTCATACCGCGTGTGCTGTAGTTCCCACAGCATAATATCACAAAAAAGAGAACATGTCCAGGATCAAGTCCACTTACTAGACCTCTTTTTCATGCAAAGAAGAACGTCAACAGGACGCTAAATCCAATCCTCAATCGCCTACCTTTTTCATCTTCCCCGTCGGGTGGAAGGATACAATATGTCTGTCACCCCCCAAGGAACCCCCAAGGAACCCCCACTGTTTTCACTGAGACCCTCAACTCCTCCCTCCTCCACTTCGCGACTTCACCCAACCCCAGACAAATCTCAAACCTACCTCCCATCCCCAGTGCCGCCTCCTGTACTGGGTAGTACAATTGCGGAATAGCACTACTCTCCGACCTCACTGGAAAGCCGTTGCTCATGATCTCCGACCACACAATCCCCTTCCCCTACTCTTTGAGTGCCTATTCCACCCATGTATCAGCTGTATCAGAAAACCCTATTCGATCTGGCACTTCTGCCGAAGCACAAGTCGCAGTGGACCCTCAAGTCATTATTCCTTGGTATCATTTCTCTAGACCTCAACTAGCTCGACCACATGAAGTACGAGTATGCCGGCATGGCGAAGTTGATGCGCACCACAAAGACCCTGGCGACCTAAGTCAGTGAGATCGGCTGGAATCGCGAGAAGGGTGATAGAGTATGGGAAACTCCGATAGAAAATCGATGTTCTGCCTCATACCCGCCGCGGAGGTCTCAAACGACATGTCCCTACTTAGAAAGCTGCATGTTATTACCTAGCATGGCACATAACCGGGGATAAGTTAAGAGGGGAGCTGAAATTCTGTTGGTATTCACTTTAATTCCAACAAGAGATTTTATCTTTCAAACCACTCATCAATATTCTTTGAGGTAAGTGCGAGAATGCTGGAGCTGTGGGTGCTTTCCAAGATTAAGTTAGGACAAAAAGATACCAGAATAACTATCAGACAGTTTGATCAAGTCTTATCTACTCGACTAAGTTCGAGATGTTGTCTTAATTCCTTCAATATGAAAGTCATCATCGTTTACTGTCCGCAACTTACCGTTTCGGGTATCTATATCGACCGGCTAGTCGTAGGAGCAGAGAAGAGATCTAAGAGTGACTTCGCAGGCTTTGCAGTAAGTACACACCTTTTAGTTAATCAATATGTAAGGCTTAGCTGACTGTACTTAGAATGAGTTAGCGCAAGTTTTCAGTCTACAGCATCTCATGATATTTTGCTCACCACGGTCGATGAAATATACGAAACATCTTGAGCTATTCCACATCAATACTTGCGGTACGACTATCAGATATTCTAGTTGACAAGAAGCTGCAAATCGAGATGATATCGGTCGTTTCTAGGAAGCAATATTGAAAATTGCGACCAATGGCGTAGGTTTCTCACCACTTCCAAGTTGGGGCGGAGCTGCCATCCAAGGAGGATCCAGAAACCAATCTCTAAAGACGCAGGGCTAGTGTGCTTTGAGGAAAGGCAGAGTCCCATAGACTTAGGCTTGCTGTATTTAAATGATGAACTTATCACAGTCTAAACCGTACCAGACTCTATTTTCCATAACTGTACTATCAACCCCATGGTTATATTGTTACCCTGTTAGCTCCCTGCTCAGATTCAGGTCCATCCGTGGATATTTATGCTGATAATGATGAGTGTATCGTAGCGTAACAGGACGATAAATAGATATTCTTTTACCCTTCCAACCTCTTGCTAGAATATAGCAGGAAGCCAAATAAATTCCATTTTCTGTCCTAGATCTGATCTAAACCGAAAATGGCAAGTGCACGTTGCACGGACCGACACGTCCAACCTCGTTCCATCGAGCTATGCATCTTCCATCACATTTTATCGCTATCATGTCAAACTTCACATTTTGGAAAGGATTTGCTGACGCTGCAGTTGGCGCCATCCTCCTTTTCAAACCGGAAGTTATATATCACAGTGTTATCGCAAAGGTTCTGCATCGCCTCTCCGGATTGCGACTGCCGAATCCATATCCGACAGCTGAGGATGCAATCTCTGCGCAGCATGCTGTTGCGATCATGGTAGGTGGAATTCTTTCAGGGGGGTTCCAAGATCCCGCGTTATTGTAATGGCTACCAACAAAAGCAAGCTAATGCCGAAGTGGAGCAGGTTATCGCCGTGGGGTTATCACATATGCGGGCCTCGTATGAGAGAGCCGCACTGCCCCCTTTTGGTATGTCTCCACTACAACCGATCCCGAATTCAGACAGCAACTTCATTTGTTCACATGACGCAGTGCTTCTGAATGCGCTGTGGTCGCTCTTCGCGCTCTCTACAGTTGTCTTGAAGCCGCACCGAGCGACAAGCGCGCTGCTTATGACCGGCATTAATCATGCCGTATTTGCAGCCGTCATGATTGTCAAGACTAAGGTTGGGTTTCGGGACATGGTTGGGCTGGGAAGTGAGAAGAAGGCAAAGGGCACGTAAGTATGGAGGACAATGTCGAAGATCCTGGCTTGGTACTTTTACACCTTTCTCTCTCGCATCTAGTACTCCTAAAATTAGAAGAACAGCATTGTACAGCTTTCTTCACATGACCCTTTGATCGGGTACCTAATTAAGAAAGACACACATGTCGCCTTCTTTCTTTCCTTTCTTAATCCAGTGCATATAATTTGTTTCCTCTATAGTCCCCAGTTTTCAATATCTCCAAACTGTTGAGCCTCCAGCTGCGCATTGAATGCCACAGCCTCTTACTCAGTAACAAGAGCTTGCTGTTGACACTGAAACTCTCCAGTAGTAGCTGGCTCTGGTTACTTCCTTCTCATTTCAAACACCACTTAGATCATCTAAGAGCAGGTCGTCAAAGCTATATTCGTCGTTGTCACTCTACTCTTCATCTTGTTTGTCAACGAGATTCGCGCGCCTGGAGCTCGAGGATACGGGCCCCTCCGCGGAGCGCATCGGCGGCATGTCGATTCGAGTCTGAAATTGTTTCACGGTTGTAGAACTTATCTGCAGGCGGGTGAGGGCGGGAATTTTCGAGCGGAACGGATTTATTTGCTTGCGATTGCGAAGGGAGTCACACTGGTCTATATCACTCATTGTGCGGGTAGGGGATGAAACCAGTGTGTCCAACCGTTAGTTACGGAGCCTTTTGGAGGCTGTATAGTACAGTTACGGAAGAGGAGGCTGTTACTAACTAACTGTACGGAGGAGATGACGTCAGTGTACAGTTAGGATACAGTAACTGAAGTATATTAAAGTATTATGAAGTAATTGCGCTAAAGCTAAAGACTATACCTAATTAGGAAGTTGTGATACCCCTTATAAGATCTACTGTTGTTGATCTCACTGTTTTAATGTACTCTGTAAGCTCAGTCAGCTCACTAGTAACAGCGTTGTTACGTAACTAATTCTTCTGCAGTTAAAGAGCCTCTATTGTCGACCGCGTCGTTGATTAGGATAGGAATTGGGACATCATAATAGGCAAAAGAATAACGTAGATGGCATAGTTGCTGAATTTGTTAGAAGATTGCTAACAAAACAGGCAATAACGGCATTCTCCGCATTAATCTCCGAACACGAGCCCCCTGGCCCTCAGCAACCTGCCTTCAACCGCCCAAAACCACCAAAAATCCTATATAACTACCGTAAACGGTTAGTACAGCAGCCTCATGTATAGTACAGTATACTGAGTAGATGCCCTGTACGTACGTACGTGACCAAAATCAGTGTACTGCAGTACTGTACTATTAGGTGTACTAACGGTTGGACACACTGGATGAAACCGGGTTTGTTCTGATGCTAGAATCCCTGATCACGTGAGTATCAAAGGAAATGAAGTGAATAAGGCTATATTGTGTTTCCTCATGTTTCCTCATTGCTTCCTACCTACAGGACCGCACCCGGAGGCCTGCCTGGACTATTCTTGAGTAGGGTGCCTACTTGAGCAGTTTTTAACTGCAAGTCACGGCACTTCTACCTCCTGTAAAGTATACCCGTTAGGTCTATCGGGTAGTAAGAAGTAGTGTAGAAACCTGTGAGTACTAAAAATCTAGAAATCTCCCCAGAAGAGTCACATCCACCAAGCCCTGGCTTTATCGGCCAGACAGGAGAATATTGCGCTCTATAAACTACCTAACGTAGGTTCCTTGTGGGATGAAGTATGTATTAGTTGCACTTTGACTTGCTGAAAGTGATCGTAGATGCGAGATAAAAGAGTGGTTTTATGGAGCGTACCCCACCTGATGTTAACCACGACAGTGGGGGTGGCCCGATCTAAGTATGAGTTCCCCAAATTCCCAAACTAGGGCTGCAAAGGACATCCAAAGGCAACAAGCACAAGATTACCGTCATTTTACTGCATCATCTTATCACAACCATCGTGGGCAAGTGTCAGAGAAGCATTTCGTGAAGTAGAACGAGGAACGACGGTAGAAAGATTGCGTTAATTATAGTTGTATCGTCGCACAGGAAGCGCTTACAGGTATCCTTAGTGCGAACTTAAATTCTGACAACTCCTTTGAAGAACCGTACATGCTCCTCCCATCCTTGCATCTCTACGAAGGTAATGGTATGTAGAAGCATTCACGCCGTAGAAAGGAATTCCATGTCGTGTGAGACGTTCCTCTCATTCTTGTTCTGGCGACCACATAGTTGGACAGATTCACCGGGCTACCCTCCTTACGAGTTATGACGACTTCATCCTTCTTGCATCCTGAAGCTACTTTCTCACGGTCAACGAGGCCTTTTCGTGGGCTTTGGGGTCCTGGTTTCGCGTCAGACTGTGTCTTTGGCCGTTGCGTGTCTCGAACTCTATGCTCTGCATCCCGCATTCATGCCGTCTTTTAGAGATGGCGCTGGGTTTTTGCAGCTTGCTTAGGGTGAATCTTTGTGTGGTCACGATGCTGACGCCTGCCTTGCTTGTCACTGCCGCTTAATCAACATGTTGGCTCCTGAAAGAGGTTTGGATCCCATGGACATGAAAGATGAACTTCCGCGAGTCCCGCGGGTATAAAATGCGCCAGAAAAAAAAGGAGAGCGACACTTCACAAGCATCACAAGCCGCCCCAAGTGCAGCAAAAGTGATATTTTTTAAACTAACTACTGCCTCCACAATTGGCATGTCCGTCATCCATATGTACCTCAAACCACGAGTCTCGGTTTTGAAGCCTTTGGAGATGACAGCGGTTCTGAGCTTCAACGATCCCGGAGGAAAGGTGGTCAAACCAGTTGCTCTTCGACCTCAAGCATGCCTGGATAACCACTCCGTAGTGAGCGGCCTGGCTACCCTCCCCAAGCCACTAAACAGGCATTGGGCGACATTGGTTCGAGATCGTGTTCAGGAAGAGAAGTGAGCGCGGTGGCGGGAGTATTTATGGAGGGTGATGTGGCCTGTGCGTGTCGGCACGTGATCGGGTCGAGGTTGTAACTATCCCAGGTTGGAGGTTCTGGGTGTGCTGGGTTATGGTATGCCTTATGTATTGTATGCAGCAACAATCTGGCTATGCTCGGCGTCATTTTACCAACTACACCTCTCGTGAAGCTCCTACTACCTGCCGGTGTCGATCACATCTAGGTTTGTAGAGATATGGAAAGGGCAGCTACTCCTTCCTAGATGCCAGGCACCAACGTTACAGCAGGCAATGACCTTCTCGGGCTCTGCACTTGCCGGTAACAGCAGGATTCCACAGTCCATGCGAGACACACAGGTTGCCATGTCTGAGCAGCCTTGGCTTGATGACCTCGTCCTGTTATTGCTTCTGGCACGCCTCCCAACAGCCACCGCTGAGGGGCCGGGCTCAACTGCAGCCTCCGAAGCATCGGAAGGAGAAGGCAGAGGTGGCGGTGTGCCTTTCCATTTGTGATCCTGCCCCGTTGTAGCGATTCACAAGGGAGCAACTGTTAAGTCAGACTACATGACCAGCAGCACACGTCGAGTCGAGAGGTGCAGATCTGGGGCTGGCGGAGGAGAAAGAGGAGTGAAGGAGGTGAGGATTCGAGACGTGGCGGGGAAGGATGCTGTAGCTGGCAATGTTAGCTGTTCTTTAGCACTCGAAAAAGCTGGTTCAGGAAGAGGCTCTCAAGTTGCTAATCTGGCCGCTGGGCGACCGCGACCAAGGCCAAATACAGGGCTAAGCATAGTCCTGCTATGGAAGCTGGCAAAGAGATGGCGATGAGAGCACATTCTCGTCAGGTTGAAGTTTCGGATGAGATGAGCTGGAGAGAGAATGGCAGCGATGTTGGCGAGCTTCCGATCCGCCAAGCCACTTTCCGAGACGTGCATAGCGCGATAACCCAACACTACTCCTTCCTACGCCATCGCATGGCAAATAAGAGCATCCTCCTCGGGTCTGTAGCTCTGAGTTCCCCAATCAACCGAAATCCAGGTCAAAGGCGGCTGCGCTGTTGTCTATCTGATCGTTGGCGCGTCCCAGTGGATCCCTGACCCCCTGTTGTTCGACGGAAGATTTCATCGGCCTCATCTATTCCACGGCACGTTTCCCCTAGCATCAACGGCATCGCGAGACCCCCCTCGATATTATCCGGAGCATGTCTTCCCCGGGTTTCCACCCTTCTAGCCTTTCGCCATGTCTTGCCGCTCCAGAAATGCGAACTATCTCCGTCAAGACCATGTCAAATACATGCTTAAGCCCGTTTTCTCTCAGTGGTTATATGCCAGATCATCGACCAGGGCCACTGGCGCCTTCAATAGTGGCTCCACTAATAGGTTGATATTTCGACCAATTTATAAATGTTTCCTTCCCTACCTCGAATGCTACTCGTCGCTCTCTTGACCTTGAAAATTCCAACGCCAACATAGTAATGATGGTCACCGCGTTGATTATTCTTCTTGCGGCTGCTGGGGTCTGCGCTTCACCATTGGAGTAAGTTTGACCATGCTCTCCATTTTCTCTGCTTGCTAAGGGGTGTCGTAGTCGTCGTGCCGAAGATGGATTGAACACCCGGGCTATGGCCGCCGGAAAGGCATATTTTGGAAGTGCAACGGATAATCCCGAGCTGGCTGATACCGTCTATGTCAATGGCTTGAGTAACACTGCAGATTTCGGTCAAATCACTCCCGGCAACGCTATGAAGGTGGGCTTTGGGAATCCTCAGAGGAGTAGAGCGCGAACTGATGACCTCGCAGTGGGACACTATCGAGCCGTCTCGTGGCACATTCTCGTACACCAACGGAGATGCCATTGTCAGCTTGGCCCAAAAGAATGGCCAGAAGCTCAGGTGTCATACGCTGGTATGGTACAGCCAATTGCCAAATTGGGGTATGCTCCATGTATTCTGTAACCTTAATCAAGGGGTTGACAAGAGAACAGTCAAAAGCGGAGGGTTTGATAACGCAACCTTAATCTCCATCATGAAGAACCATATCACCAACGAAGTCACTCACTACAAGGGCAAATGCCTCCACTGGGATGTTGCAAATGAAGGTCAGTTCCTTGCCTTTTGTGCGTTGTGAATTCATTAATTGAATGTAACAGCCCTGAATGAGGATGGAACATACCGCTCTAATGTCTTCTACGACACAATTGGACCCGCTTACCTTCCTATTGCATTCGCCACAGCAGCTGCCGCAGACCCTGAAGCGAGGCTCTACTACAACGATTACAACATCGAGTCTGCAGGCTCGAAATCTACCGGTGCACAAAATATCGTCAAGCTTATCAAACAATACGGCGCTAAAATTGACGGTGTCGGGTTCCAGTCGCACTTTATTGTAGGATCCACCCCATCGGAATCCGCTCAAACTTCCAATATGAATGCCTTCGTGAGTCTCGGGGTTGAGGTGGCTATTACAGAACTCGACATTCGCACTACGACCCCATCCACCGCCTCTGCAATTGCGCAGCAAGCAAAGGACTACGCTGCCACTATTGGTGCTTGCAAAGCTGTTTCTAAGTGCGTCGGCGTCACGATTTGGGATTACACCGACAAGTATTCGTGGATTCCAAGCGTCTTCTCTGGACAGGGCGCTGCGCTCCCTTGGGACGAGAACATACAGAAGAAACTCGACATCTACAATGCCATCCTCAATGCTTGGGGCTCCGCTCCCTCTGGAGCTACGACTACGGCCAATGTCGCCACTTCAGCCGCTGCTACTACTTCTGCCAAACCTACTACAACCTCTACGTCCGGTACCGTCGCCAAATGGGGTCAATGTGGAGGAATTGGATGGTTGGGAGGGACGGTTTGCGAGAGCGGAAGCACTTGCACCAAATCCAACGATTACTATTCGCAGTGCATCTAAATCCTTTCCACGTTTACAAACGCAATTTCAGAATATCTTTACGTACACTTACTATTTCTTCCTGTTAGTTGTAATAGAATCTCCATGTCCACAAGACTCTTCAAGCCCTTTGTTGCACAATCCCGGTTTCTTCGGCCCGTTCAACCTCGACTAGTAAACCACCAATTTCCTTCGGAAGAAGCACTTCCACGAGTTTTCTAGAAGCTGCTGATCTGATCTTTTGCAGGGGTCCAATCATGACTTGCATTAATCAAGTACCGACGCGGAATTAATTGCATGTTCCTGATTCGATTTAGCCTCATCTTCGGATACCAAGGACACCTTGACTTTTCGACCTCATAAGATGAGAACCAAATCCAAGTGTGAGGTGAGAGCACACATTCGACTGTCGACGTTCCACTTTCTCTGCAACCGAAAGTGTGAATTGCGTGAACATCTCCCATAAAAACAATTTCCGAGATCGCGTTCGCGGGTGTGCAACTGTACTGTGCTCCCAACATTGTGCATCGCCTTTTGGAACATCTTCACATCCTGAAACATCTTTCTTAAACACTTAACGCACTCCGAGCCTGCCGCGTTGCCATGATTCTCCCTAAGAATTTCCGCAACACCTACGAAGAAATCCCCGAGCAACTCAAGGAGCTTGCCAACAATGACTTCGGCGAGAAGGGATCTCGGCCGCGCTCAAAGCCCTCACGAGTATCTCTCCTCAAAAACCACCGAGGCCATCTCAAACTTCTAACCGACGGACCTCTTCCGACTAAGAGTTTGACTCTGCCGCTGCCATATTTGCCTTCACGTATTTCGATTCGTGATGTATCTTCCCGTAAGGTAAGTACCACAGGTTCTAAACACCACAAATGCTGTATGATCTGATACTTATTCAGGTGCACCTCGGAGACTTGCGCATTGATTCAAGAGACCCCAGCACATTAATTTTGGTTAAATCTATAACACCGCCCTACATCTACTCCTCCACTATCATCATCGTGGAAGATGAGGCTGGTGATGTGGCGAGACTCACGGTTTGTAATTTGGAACACACGATGATTGACCCCCTTATTTCCGAAGGCGACATCCTTGCTATCAAGCAACCATGCTGGAGTCGACTCCTTGACGGAGGCTATCACATCCGCGTTGATCACCCTTCTGACCTTGTTCAACTTCAGCCAAACGATGACCTAGTGAATGAGGGCTGGAGGATATCGGAAGATATGGAGTTAGGTAAGGATGCTACTGAGTGGAAGAAAGAGGGTGACATGATGTTCTTGAAAAAGCGATTTCGGAAAGCTCTTAAATGGTGAAATGGCCCTTTCTTCTCCCTAAACCGTTCCGTTTCCATCACGATGAAGCCTTCAGTATATATGTGTTTGATTTCATGGCACTAACGTACAACTCAGCTACGACCACGGCCTCCGATACCTCTCCACGCACCCCAGCTCCGCCTCGTCAATCGATCTCTACCGCAAAAAATGCGGTGTGAACATTGTCCTCCTGCGTCTCGACGCCGCCGCCGAAGACCTCTCTCTTGCCATCTCCCTCTACGCTCTCTCCAACCCATCCCTAACCACATCTCCCCTCGTCAACCCTTCCATCATCGAATCCTGGTTACACAGCCATTCCACCTCCGACCCATTAAACATCTCCGCCCTGGTCTCCCACCCTCTCCGCTCTCTTGCCGCCCGTATCAAATTCGATCTCGGGATCTTCCAAACAACAGCAACCTATAACCTCCCTCTCATTTCCTCTTATGTCGGTCCCCTAACACTGCACGTGGACGCAGCGACATATATCTCAGACACCGAGGTCCGGAAAACCGCATTACATGGCCGGGGGCTGTTCGCTAAACGCGCCTTCCAAACGGGAGAGTTAATCTGTGTGGAGAAAGGCTTTGTGCTTCCTGGATATTTTATTAATGATAGGAGCAGCGATTGTCTGTTGTATAATCTAGGAAATGGAACGGCGGCTCCAAGGCCGGGCGCGTTGCTGTTTAAGGAGCTGGTGCAGAAGTTGAAATGGAATCGGAGTTTGAGGAGGGAGTTTTTTGAGCTGGATGATGGGGGTTACGGGGATGAGCAGGGAGTGGGAAACGGGGAGGGAGATGAAGATTGGATGGTTGATGTGTAAGTATTTCTTTCTTTTCGTTTATTAACACCTCCCTTTCTGCCTCTCTTCCATTTCTAGTTGTTCTCAATGCCGCATTTCTTCCCTAATCATTGTATCTTCCTCGGTCTTATTAGTATCGCCTTGAAAAACGAGAGCCCATGAAGTCTAACACCCCCAGCTTCCGTATCGAACGCATCCGCACCCTAAACTGCTTCTCCGTACCCACCCGCTCTCTGGATCTGCTCTCCCCTACGTACAATCCCCACTCCAACCCTGAAATGCGAAACGGCTTCTGGATCCACGCCTCCTACATCAACCACTCCTGCCTCCCCAACAGCGTCCGCACCTTCATTGGCGATGTGCACATCCTACGCGCCACAAAACCCATTGCTCCGGGGGAGGAGATCACACATCAGTATATCAGCCCAGACATCGATATCATGGAACGCCAGGAGAAATTCAAAGTGACGTGGGGGTTTGAGTGCGATTGTAGGCTTTGCGAGATAGATGGTGGGATTGGAGAAGAGGTGAGAAGGCAGAGGGTGTTGTTGTTTGAGGAACTGAAAGCTGCTGTCATGAAGTTGGGGGGCCAGGGACCGCTAACGATCACAGCAGTTAAGAAGATTGCAAGGATGACGGGGAGGTTGGAGGCGTTGTATCTTCCTGAGAAGGATAGTACTGACAGTAGCGATGGGGAGAAGGATTTATATGCTACCCTGCCTCGACTCGCGCTTGTGCATCCCACGTTGTTTCTCACGGAGGCATGGCGCGGGGTTAAGAATGTCGACAAAATGATCGAGTCTTCGAGGAAACTGCTCAGGAATTTCGGGCTCTTGACGGTGGTTGAGGGAGACAGGTTCGAGGTTTCGTCGAATGCTGGGTTGGTTAATGTGGAGGCTGTAAGAGCGCTCAAGTATTTGGCGGAGGGTTATACGGCAAAGGGGCAGCCAACACTAGCTGAGAAGTGTCGCGAGATTGCAAGGCTGTGGTTTTTGGTTATTACAGGTGCGGAAGTGGGGATGGAGGAGTTTATGAAACAGTAAAATAGCTGTATCTTCTCTCCCCTCATGACTTCACTGGCATGTTTAGTATCCTCTCGTGGGATGCAGCAATCATAACGAAAATTCTTTCTTCTCCAAGATTATTATAGTCGTGTCAAGTCCCCTGGCTCCCAATAATATGGTCAGGAGTAGTAGCAGCTCCGATTTGCTGTAACTGATGCTGTTGGGGTTGTGGCTGCCGCTGCCACCACTGCTGAGCAGTGTTCGGTGAGCTTGAGCTTAAGCTTGAGCTTGATGAGGTAACGGCTACACTATTTAGACAGAGTTATAGTGTACGTACTCTTGTAAGCATAGTTGCAGTAAATGCCATCCTCTTATGCTTGACCTTCATAAGTCATATTATTCCTCGCCTTTAATCTATCTGGTTCTTCTTATTCTATTATCCTATTTGGTTTATCACTTTGAAGTTTATTTCTTCCTTGTCTACTCTAGCCAGCCTTCGTAGGTCTAACACTCTAGGCTTCCAGACTTCTTTAGCGTCCTCTCTTGGATTGTAATATAAAATGTACTACGCATCTTACTACAGCTTAAGGTCGACTAATTGGGCTTCTTGGTAACCCAGCCACGACACTGAAGCCAAGATCAAATAACCCTACTTCTAGTTCTTCGGCGAGAGCTGTGGAATGAGATGCAGAGAAAACACTGTGAAGCAGTACTGTGACTACCTCAGCTCCACAGAAAGTGGCGACGCTGGGAAGAACCTTGACTTCGGCACTGCTTCGCCTGCATAGGGTGCGTGGTTTTCCGTGCCCGAACGTCCTTGATAGGTAAAAATGAAGCAATATAACACTAAATCTCCCAAGTACAATTCCATTTTTTCAGTGTTCTTTCTTGTTCTTTCTGTTCTTCCCCTTCCCCCTCTCCCGGGCATAATTCTCCCATGGTCTTGCTTCATTGCTCGCTTATTTTATTCAGGCCCTAGTTAAGAAACTCCTCCTGCATCTTCACTAACAAGCAATCGTACCTCTACTTATCTGCAAGGGGAATGAATGCTATTTGCTGTGAGGGAGGGCCAGGTTAAATTTTTCATTTGGGGTGTCTACGATGGGGAGACGCCCGTTCGTACCCCAATTTCAGCTCTGCTTAGCATACATGAAATTGGAGAGCTGTTGATGTGATTCTTGATAACGTCGTTGAAGGAAAGGATGTTAGGCTGGTGGCCGTTTCAAGAGATATGTACTCTAAGAATGGCTAATGTGCCCGCACCAGTAAGGAAATCTGTGGGCATATTAGGAGAGCCAGACCCATGAGGAATTGAGTTACTTGCTAAAGGGGTGTACACAGGGGTATTTATACAAGGAAAAGGGGTAAGTCTTGGCAACATGTGACTATCGTGTGAGTCGTGCGTGACTACTACAAGCAAACTTAAACGTACCTTTGTCAGATTTATGCAGCGAAACCGAGTGCACTGGGGTACTTCAGTTGCAAGTTTTGCGACTATCGAGACGACCGAGGGTTGGAACTTTTGAGTCAGGTTTGAATCACCAATGCTCGCATGCAATAACTGAACAAGTTTGGGAAAATTGAGAAGTTGGGTAAGTTGGCGAATGTTGATAGCCACGTGAAAAGCTCGTGATTAGAACCTTCTAAGGTAGACCGCCAACTTTTACAGAATGAGAAGATCGCTCTTGATGCCAATTTTGAAGGGAAAATAAACTTGAGAAAGGCGCGTATATCCATTATTCATTCCCAGATCCAGAACTGACGAATATCTTACGTGTGGGTCTGTCGGACCAAGCAGCTATCCACACCGGCGGTTCCGCTTGCTCCTCTTGCACCTAAACCCAAAACTAACCTCACATCGTCCTTGCAGTATTTCATTACCTCACACACCCATTCATCGTCAAACCTTCGCCAAAGCATGTGCATCTCGTGGCCGTATCGGCCGTTCGACTCGGTGTATGCTCCGAGCAGATAAGAAGCCGAGTGGTGCGGCAGCTAGAGTGGCTGACGCCCAAGTCGCGATCCCGCATGCATTTCCCCACAACGGCATGGCGCGCTGCAACATGAACCCATCGAGGCTGTCATTCTTATCATGGGACGACGTCTTCGCGTGGAACCAAGAAGATACGGACGGCCAGCGTACAGGCGTATATCAGCTGGAAATCCATCCAGATCCCTAGGATTCAAATTTCTAACTACTTCCCATCGGCACTTCTTGTGCTTTGCTTGTTATATCCATCGCACGACTTATATTGTGGATTAAAGTGCTTATCGCGTCACTAACAGGGTTCGCATTACTCGGCAGAAGCTTACGGAGACGTAGACATGTCGATTCGACGGAGGGGCAGCGTGCAACACCACGAAAGCGATTTGGAAGTTCTTCATCATGACGAAGACAAGTTGGCCGAGCTGGGATACAAACAGGAGTTGAATCGGAGCTGGAGTGTGCTGCATAATTTTGGCGTATCTTTCTCTATTATTGTGAGTTCGTCATCTTTCTTGTTAGCGAGCACCTGCACTGTGTAGGAGAAAGATCGGGATGGGTGTGCTGCTGAAAATCGTCGGTTGCTGACGGTGCTAATAGAGTGTCGTTACTGGTATCACGACATTGTTCCAATACGGTTTAACTGGTAAGTGTTCCTGAATGCCCGGTCAACAGATGTGTGCTGATCTTCATAGTTGGTGGCCCCGGGGTGATGAGTGTCGTAAGTTGAGATATCTTGTTCTGTAAAAGTACCCTTCTCATCGTTTCCTCCCTAGGGATGGATCGTCGTGACTTTCATGACCATTTTTGTTGGCCTCTCGATGGCCGAAATTGTCTCCGCTATTCCAACCTCAGGAGGCCCTTACTTCTGGGCCGCTACGCTCGCACCCAAGTCGCAGGCACCTTTCTGGTCCTGGATGACTGGCTGGTTCAACCTGCTCGGCCAGGTGGCTGTGACGACTGGTATCACCTTTGGCTGTGCTAACTTGATCTCCACTTTGGGTACGGTAAACGGGAGCTATACCCCTTCAGCTGCCCGCACCATTGGAATCTACGCCGCTCTCCTGGTATCCCACGGCGTGGTGAACACTTTTGGCGTCAACATCCTCAGGTATCTCAACAACACGTCGATCGTTCTCCACAGCTTAGGTGTGTCTGCTATAGCCATAGCCGTTCTAGCAAAGGCCCCTAAACACCAATCCGCTCGATTTGTATTCGCGAAGTTTAATGATGCGACCGGCGAGGAAGGCTCGACTTGGGGCGTTCGAGCATCTCCAGCCTACGTCGCGGTATGCGGGATCCTCATGTCACAGTACACTATTACTGGGTAGGCTGAGTCCTCGTGTTTCCCGATTTGCTCACCTTGTTGACCTTATGTAGTTTCGATGCATCCGCCCATCTGTCTGAGGAAACCAAGAAGGCTGAATGGTCCGCTCCGATTGGTGTTCTGACGTCCATCATCGTTTCCGGCATCTTTGGGTTTTTCTATCTGTTGTCCCTCCTGTTCTCCATCCAAGATTTCGAACGTACTGTCGGCTCCGACTTTGGACAGCCCGTCCTGCAGATCTTCGTTGACGTGTTTGGTACTAACGGGGCCATTGTCCTCATGACTCTTATCATCATCTGTGTATGGCACTGTGGCTTGTTCTCGTTGACTTCCAATTCGCGCATGATGTTCGGCTTCTCGAGAGATGGCGGCCTGCCAGCGATCTTCCACAAGGTGGATGTGCGTTTCAAATGCCCGATCAACACGGTCTGGCTGGCGGCATTCTTAGCCTTCTTGCTCGCCCTCCCGAGTCTGGGTTCTTCCGTTGCCTTTGCGGCTGCGACTAGTATTGCGACGATTGGGTTGTATATTTCGTATGGCCTTCCTATCTTGATTGGCCTGATGCATCCGCGTCTCTTTGAGAAGGGTCCTTTTAACCTTGGAATGGCATCCCGCCCGGTCGCTGCGATTGCCTGTCTCTGGATTGCCTTCATTAGTATCGTATTCTGTCTTCCAACTGCGAATCCAGTGACAAGCCAGACCTTGAACTATACTGTTGTAGCTGTTGGCATCATTCTATCCTTTGCGCTGGGATCATGGTTTGTTTGGGCGAGGAAGTGGTTCACAGGGCCGATTCGGCAGGTCGAAGGACAGGCTGTTGTTATTAGTCAAGAGGACCCTATTTTGATTGCTGAAGCAAAGTTGTAGAATACTGATCAGCATAATTTAATGGCTACGCTTCACGCTAAGACCGCTCTAGTAAAATAGCCTTCGCAAGAGGAGCCTTCTTTTCTTTGCTACTGAGACCGCGTATTCTATGAGTCTCGTCCCATCCCGAGCTACTGAACACTTTCGATTCCAACAACCTCAATATCACCGCCATGTAACCTGCCTCCCACACCAACACTAGCTTACTTGTCGTTTTCGCAATGGGCATTCTTCCTCTTCCGCATTTTGACCCAGACGTGGTCTTCGACGAATGGCCCTAGTATTCCATTGCTTCAGCTTTCAGTGTCTTCATCAAGCTACTATAGTTTACTCAACATTAGAACTATTAGGAATCCTAGCATCGCCCTTGTATGCAACATCTAGCTAACAGATGCTATGCCTGTGGCTGAGAGTAGGGCGAGAGGACCATCCCAGAAGAGAATTCTAGAAATGGAAGACTAGATGTGAATCAATCAACCTATACCACCGCCTGCGTAGCAATGATTTGAGGGCCGGGTTGTGTGCCAGAATGCATACGCAGGAACAAAGAAGAGAGGCTGGGAATTATCCAGAGAAACGGTGGCAATCGCGTCAACAAGACCAAAGTGTTGTCGCGAAGTATCAACTCCTCGGGACAACAAGTTCGTTTCAAACTTAATGAAGATGTCTGAGAGCATCCCCTCTACCATCATCAAAGGCCGAGAGGCGCTGATGGCAGGGTTTACATACCATTCTACGTCATTTCTGTAGCGTGGGCTAGACATTAGTCCCGCACTGCCACAGGGTACAAATTCTGAATGCTCTTCTTAAACTCGCCATCGGAAAGCGACATTATTTTCTCCTTTTTAGCCGAGATGGTCTGATTGTGCTATAAAGAAGCGGAAGCGCGGGTACGCATCTCGGCCTTAGAGCCAAGGAGGGGGAAAGTTCATTGGGAGTGCGGACCCTCCGTAGGGCTAAGGAGGATAGTAACAGGGGGAATGGGGAATTTTAAGTAATTGGATGGAATGTGTCAGTGGGAACTCTTAATAGGGCTCCCAGGATGTGAATGCACGCCATCTACCCTAAGCGATGTCTTAACCTAGCAATAGCTCCGCATAGTATCGTATACCCAAACCCGCAAATGCTAACAGCCCAAAACACCCCCCCAAGGAACTCCAACTCGCTCTCGTGCGAGTCTGCAATTACATTCATCCTCTTAAATAAATAAGTAAGACATTAATATGTGTTTAGGACATGACCAGATGTTTATATATTAGAGCAGCGTATCAGGCTAAACTCTTTGCAGGCTTGGTTGCGGCGCGAGATTTCAAAATCGTGAGAGAGACGGTGTATTTAAGTATAACGAAGCCTCTTCATAGAGTAGCCCTGTGAGAAAAGGTTCATTTGAGACTGGTGAAAAATGATGAAGTTCATTGCAACCGTTGCGGTGTTGCTCCTACTTGAGACTAACGCGTCCATAATTCCAACCATAACAAGATTGACGAACCGAAGAGAACAGAACCTCAACGCCTGCGAAGCCTCGGTATTCCTAAATGCCAGCACCAATATCTGGAAGAACTACACACTCCACCCGAGCATTGACTGGCGAACGAAAATCGAGGCCGCGACGGCTGCCATCAACGTTACCAACGCCGACTTAAAAAACAAAGCGTTACAAGTTGCAACCTATGGAACATTCGTATGGATGTAAGCTCCCAGAAAACCACACCCATAATTCTCAGAGAGAAGCTAACAGCAACTGCATTTAGCGAGGGTCAATCCCAGATTCCAAAAATCGAGCAAGCGGTCAAAGACGTCCCATGCAAGAACGTCCTCGGCCTCGTCATTTCAGGCCTTCCTTACCACGAATGCCTGCCTATTGAGGTTAAGCCACCAATGGAACCATATTCTTATTCTGCGGATTATATTGATCGTAAGAAGTTCCCTCTGGCCCCCCTAATTATGAAGTTACGTGTGCTGATATGCAATATCTAGCAATCGTCAAGATCTTAAAATCCTATCCAAACACGGCTTTCGCTTTAATCATCGAGCCAGGTGTCGTTGGAAATGTCGTACCGAATGTAAACACAAGCTCATGCAAGCACGTTGTAGACTCTTATCGCCAAAATGTGCCGTACGCGCTCCGCAACCTCAATTTGCCAAACGTCGTTATGTATCTTGACGGTGCACACGGCGGCTTGCTCGGCTGGCGTTACATACTTAAATCGGCTGCTCAAGAACTCGCGGACACGTATAAAGCTGCTGGTAGTCCTTCGCAGTTCCGAGGCTTGGCTACGAATGTTGCTGGCTATAATTCTTGGTAACGTTTTTCTTTCTGAATTTTATTGACAGTTTGAGACCTGCGGAGGCTGATAGTATAATAGGGATCTTTCTCCAGGTGAATACTTCGCGGATCCGGATGCAGAGCCTACGAACGAAGCCCACAACGAGAAAAGATACATCCTCTTGCTAGGTAAGGAGCTCCAGAAAACTGGCATGCCTAGACATTCTATCACCGACACGAGTCGGTCGGGCGTACAAGGTATCCGTAAGGAATGGGGAGATTGGTGTAATGTCAATGGAGCAGGATTCGGTCGTCGGCCAGGGACGGATACGTGTGATGAATGGGCGGATGCCTTTGTGTGGGTGAAATGGGGTGGAGAGAGTGATGGGACGAGTGATGCGACATCGAGGACTTATGAGAGTTTCTGTGGGAAAGTGGATGCATTTCAGCCGAGTCCAGAGAAGGGGGAGTGGAACCAGGCGTATTTTGAGATGTTACTGCGGAACGCCAAACTCGGGACAAAGTATCAACCTTGTTGACAAAATTTGACTTGTTGTGTATTGCATATTTTAGAGTACCCCTAGCTCAATTACGTCCTAATTCTCTTGAAATAAAGTGAATTCCGTCTTGATAGTACGTATGAAGTATTCAGATCGTTTTAATTGATACATATTACCTATTAGAAGTCATAGAAGGGCGCTCCTGATACTCTTAGGCCTTTGCATACAGGACGGAAGGATATTAATCGCCTGACAGTGATGTATATAGTATTGAGGAATCTGGAAATGAAAATCGCGCTATAAGATGATCAAAAGAAATCAAGGAAACAAAATGTGGTACTTGGACTATCCGAGAACCATCCGTCTTTGTCGAGCCCCTGATCCGCTCATAGGGCTATGCTGATTGCTCATCTCTTTGATGAGTTGTCAAGTCTTAATCTCAGTCCCGTCTGCCTCCCAGGCCCTCCCACCTCTCCTATTCTCTTTCCCGAAAATCTCTTCCATCCGTACAAACATATCGCCCAGTCGGTTGATGTCGTCGTCTGGCACTAATCTCAAGATCATGCTCCAAGTCAGGCTAAGTCCTTCGATGTTATGTAGAGCAGATTCGATCCGTTGCAAAAAGTCCCACTTGGCATTGTCATGCTTTTGATCAGTGATGTACATGTCGATTTCCAAATGGAAGTGTCGCAAGTGATTCGCTTCTCGTAGAAATCGGAAGAAACCTTCAGCCTGACCGAGGTTCAAGTCAACGAAGACGGATAGCATAAGAGTAATATTCGCCAGGTTCATTCTACCGACTGGGCCAATGTAACGAAGGAAGGTTTCGGCACACGGAGCATTGATGATCCGGAACTTCTTCGTGCCACAAAGGAAAGAGAAGGCTTCAGCTCGGATCTGTCGATTGACACGGAATATCGGTGAGCGAAGTAGCGATCGGAAGATATCTCTTGGACTGGTTTGGAAGACAACCAAAAGCATGTTGTGGTGCGGATAGATGAGAAAGCAATAAATATCATTTCGTAGCTCGCCAGGTAGATTCAGGAAAGAGACCTTGGTTCCTTGTACAGATTCCGGTCGGGCGGCAAGCTCGCAGTGAAAGAAGCCGGCGTATTTCTGGGGTAGTTTCTCAGGGCTTGGTATCTACAAGACATGGTCAGCACAGCAACTACAAAGCTTTAACTACACTGTATTCACATCGTTGTTGGACCTGCCCTCATTCCTGGCCGGGAAACGACTGCGAGTCCAGCTTCGAAGGCGTCTGCCTACCACCTGCCAATCGAGGAATGCAGCATTGTTTCCACTTTGAGATGAGCCGCAAGGGTCGTATATGTCAAATTCGTCCATGTCCTGTTGGAAGGACATTATTGCACGGTTGATTCGTGCCACGACGGTCAGCGGTGAAAGGGAAGTGGTGAATCCAGCTCGTTGAGGTTCACTTGACTTTGTGGCGCTAGTCCATTTTAGTTCTAACGCGGCTGCTTCCTACCACTGCCTCACTACTATAGCTGCATCCCCAGATCATATCCTCAATTGGAAGATCAAGATACCAAGCACAATATCGCTTCCTAAAACCGATCGAAGGGAGTGTAGGAGAGTGTACGTGCATTCTTGTTTATAGAGAACCTGAATTTCTCGTCAAAAGAGCAGAGTTCGTTATTTACGAACTAGGCACCATTAACCGGTCGATATCCGGGCCCCAACTCCCAGCCATACTAACCTTCACAGTATTCGTCCCACTCTTCAAATCCGCATGAAAACTACTACTGTCAGGATCGTTCCCACTATCCGGCAAGAACGCCACTCTCTGTGCTGCACCCCCATTCACACTAACATCCGCAAACCGCTGACTCTTATCACCATTCCTATACTTTATCCGGATCGTGCTTCTAGTAGTAGCGGAACTACTCACACTCGCAAAATATGCCGTCCCAGTCTCAGACCCTCCAATATAGCCGGCTGCATTTTTGCCAGAGCATGTCGAACACGATACTGTCTTTGCGCCCCCACTGAGCTCTGCAGACTCGCCTTCATAGGAATTTTCTGAAGGCCCAGATGTCATAGACCCGGAGGAGGCGTTTGGGACCCAGTTCACAGCATTCTTCATACTCGCTGTAGTGCCCGAGATCTGCAGCGGCAGCCACACGTATGTACTCCGCATGAGATTCGAGCTGACCCATCGATCACCCATGTAAATGGCATCATCGCCCATAGGCAAGATGTAGTTCGTCTGGCTTGTGTACGTCTTAGAGCCAGAGTCTGCAAAACTCTTCCATGAGGACCAGGGCCCGGAGATCTTCGAAGCGGTGCTGTAGACGTTGTCGTTGGGATCCCAGCCGGTGAGTTTGGAGCCGA
Source organism: Lindgomyces ingoldianus (assembly GCF_010093535.1). Classification (NCBI taxonomy): domain Eukaryota; kingdom Fungi; phylum Ascomycota; class Dothideomycetes; order Pleosporales; family Lindgomycetaceae; genus Lindgomyces; species Lindgomyces ingoldianus. The sequence continues at coordinate 78,991 of NW_022985219.1, read as the reverse complement.
ACATGAAGTAGACACCGTTTTTCTTGAGCATAGCGGGGGCTTCGATGGAGTCTTTCCACAAGTAGGTGTTGGACTTAACGGTGAGGTAATCGTCGGAGAGGAGGTCAATGCGGAGACCGTTTTTGCGCTGCGGGGTGTTTAGCGTGAGGGGTGGCCTATGTATTTTGCGAATACATGGGGAAGGGAGAGACAAGAACTCACGTCCTCAGTAAGCAAATAAGCCTTCTCATCATCATCGACGAACAAGCCCATATCTCGGCTTTCAAAGCCTAGCGGCTTGACGCTACCCTTGTATGAATACGTGCCGCAGACTGAGCTTCCTGTCGCGACACCGGCTTTCGCTTCTCCATAGTTTGAGCTATCAATATGCATCCACGCCACATACTGTTTTGTGCTCTTGTTGTAGATGACTTTTGGTCGTTCGATTACACGACTTGGTCCAAGATCGCCGGATCCTTGCCGGGTAAGTATCGCACCTTCGTATTTCCACTCAACAAGGTTAGTGGATGAGTAGCAGTTGACGTTTTGAAAGGCGGATCCATCGGTCTTGTCCTCGCCGACCCTGAGAATGTAAGTGCTTGGGGTAGGGAAGTATTATACAGAAGGATTTTACCAGTAGTAGGTGTTATCAACCTTGATTATGCCACCGCCATGTGCTTGAATATGCTTCCCGGTATTAGTCTAGCGGGCCAAGTCAGCTAAGTGTACAATTTTCAAGTCTGAATACTTACCGCAGTCCATGTTGCACCTGGGATGATCTGGAGGGTTGCATCCGCTGCTGAAGCCAGCAGCCCAAGCGCCGCACATGTTTGAAGGAACCGCATGATGTTCAAGAGGTCGCACAAACGTTTCGAAACGCATCTGGGCTACTGAACCAGGTTTATAAAAGGTCCATGCCATGGTTCTCGGAAGAATTGCGCCCAACGACGATTCAATGTTTGGATCGGGGGACCGTAGCCCGAATATTATATTGGAGGAAATGGTCATTGTCGCGGGTATAGCCATGAGATGTGAATGCCAAGAGGCATAGATTGATTTGTGCAGGGATTTTGACAAGCATTGACTGGAGCTGTTGCAACGAGGGTGGGGTTATCCTATCCTGACGTAATGGGAGTTTCATTCCACATGCACCAGTATGGGAAAACGCTCCATGCATTCCAGCCCGGGAAGTCAACGGTAAAGGCATCCATTGATATTTCGTTGAGGTTATCACGTGATATCGTGAGGGTTTCGTGTTTCCAGACGACAGGGTGAATGCTACGCGGATTGTGAAAAGCGAGAATTGCAGAGCAGACAAATTGAAGAGTGCGAGGTTTTACTATCTCTGAGACAAGTCAATGAGTGGAAATACTGTTGATGAAAGGACGAAATGAAAACTGGGAAGGTACTGAGATGGCCATGCCTACTTGCCGTACAAGCACCATTTACGGGAGGCAAACCGACTCTTGCATCTTTGTGGATATCCTTACTTAGCACTGATCTATATGCCTTCCATGCTATCGAGTGAAGGGCGTTTCCACCCTAGCCGGTGCTTGCACCCTGGCTTACCCCATGTTTGAAATCTCCGCCGGTGTTGTAGTGTGCTCCGTCTCAAATACAAGTATTCTCCCATTACCAGACTTGTGATTATATGCTTCCTTCGTTTCGGGGAAAAGGCTTTCATAGGCGACCCTGGGTTCCTGCTCGCAGGCGCTGGTTCGTTCTCTGGGCTGTGCAACGGTCTGGAAAGCTGGACAACCCAATCTGCCATGCCCAGAGCCTCTATCTCAGCTAGATATATGCCCCACAGCTCCAATTGTTTGTGGGGCTTGCGAGAGGTGCATATCCGCCTGTTATTCGTCGTACTTGTGCGTCTAGTGCTCTAGCGTAGCTCTAGGCGTGAGGCTTGCGACCCATGAGACTCAGGTGTAGGTCTAGGGTGTCTAGGGTCTGTGCATCGCTCGTTTTGATGACCTAAGAAGGTAGCGGAGCATGTTGGTGGGATAAGAGAGGTGTTTGCTCGCCCAGAGAGCAACGGGCGGTAGTAGATCAGTCTTAAGACTCCTGTCGGCCGGGCAAGCCTCCTCCACACCCTAGACATGGTCTAGGAGAATGAGAAGATGTGGCAAGATCGTTGCAGGCCGTTGCAGGCCGTTGCAGCGGCTCCGGCCGAGCTGTGGCGGTGGTGTGGGCGGGGCGATCCAGGTGTGGTAGGTACCCTGTCGTAGGTTCACTCTAACCCCAACCCCCTTCTGCTCTCTGGCTATTAGCTCGAGAGGGTAAAATGAGGCCATTGAGGAATATCCATATATTCCGAAGACCAGAAGAATAGTCTACAGGAGGTAATAAGCTTGCGGGTGAAGAAGGGATGTTTGTTGGCTGAGAGGCTTGGCACGCTCCTCCAATATCGTGGACGCGTCCCTCCCCAACTTCAACCCATGGCCCACCCTCCCGTCGCCCACTCCACCCACCTGCCGACATCCCAAGGACCGTAGAATCTTCATCATGTCGACGAGATGACCTGTAGTCAATTTGGGGACCTTCCGGCCTCCTGTGGCGACGGGCCGCCTCCTGAGTCCATGTGTGCTCTTCCCCACTCTCCCACTCCTTCCCCACTCACACCATCACTCCCCAGCAGTTCTGATTGAAGCAGCCGCGAAGCATCCTGAGACCAATCTCAAGCTTCTCGGTGAGGCCCTGGAGCCCCTAAAACCCCAATCGTCTTGCCGCCAGCGTTGATGAGGGTGAAGGCTGCGCCAGATGTCGAGGACCGGCGACAGCCAGCGAGGACCGCCCCATCAGGCCCTTCCCTCCCTCAACGGCAACTCGGGTAAGCTCACCAATCCCATCGCAAGGTCTAGCGTCGCCCCTGAAGCTCGGCGTGAAAAGAAAGCTCGTGCTGAAGGCTGCTTGGTGTTAGCAAGTCCTTCCTTCCGCCTCTCATTCCCCAACACCACGACAACCGAGCAAACGGAAATAGATTCTCTTGCTCTGCGATATGAGCCTTCTGGAGAGCAACCTCACGCGTCTCGAAGGTCCCCTCTAAGAATGCAACAAGTCTTCAGCTGACCACGAAACTCGCCCAAAAGCCTTCACCCGTCCAGGCATCTAAGCAATGTCGCTTACTTGGAACCCTTGGATCACACGCCCTCTTCACAACCTAGTACGCGATCGTCCTACAAGGACCTGGACTTCTCTTGACGCAACGCCTGGCTGTCCACGTGCCCTCAACACCATGCAAAGCATTGTCGGCAATACTTCGGCAGAATCCGGCCTTTGGTGAATTGCGATCCCAGGACAGTCTTCGTGAAGCGAGCACCATTCAAGCTAAGTGCAAACGGCTGAGCCGATAGTGCTCTTCTCAATGCTGAGGGCGACTGTAGATTTTTCCTCTCGAAAATGGACCACCTGACCACCTGATGCAGCATCTGTTCACCTTCGTCATCGCCAGCATCAATATCGCAAGTCTCCACTACACCAGACGCCGCCCTCGAGGTCGATTTGACCATGTCCACTAGTACAATCGGAAGCTCTGGGTGTACGCCTCCTAGCTAGCTAGGTATTCTACCGGACGGTAAGGTTCTGGTTTGTTATTGCTAGTCCCTACTTCTTCCCCTTTGCATCACTCAAACCGTCGTTCACCGTTCCGTCCGTTGCCGTCGTTCTACATCGTTTTATGCTGATTATTCTTGCTTTCCTCGTTTTGCTCTCAGCGCTCTGCTCTTGTCGTCCTCTCCCTCAGCTCCTGTTCTCGTATCCGTCCTCTTGTTTTTCTCGTGCGAATCTGCTCCTCTCCATTCATCCTGCTTTTTTCATCCCCCCATTCTACTTAGCTCTTTTCTTTCTCATTTACTTCTTACAGTCTATCTTCTCTGAGCAATCATCATTCTCCTATCCATTGATCCCCCCATTCTCACCTTTCTAGGCAGACTTTTTCCAAGACTTTTTCTAGTAATCCTTCTTTTTCGTTTTCCGTAGTCATTCTCGTGTTGGTATACCATGTCCGTTTTCCGCTCCTCTTCTCCGACTCCTACAAGCTAACTTTGACCCCTCATCGAACTTCCTTTAGTCATCGATGATCTCGATATCCATTACCCTCTACCATCAAGCTTGGACTCTTCTTTTTGGCTCTTTTTGCTAATAAAAAACAACCCCTTGATCACTTGTCAACCGCATGTTGGCCTTCCAGACTTGGGCTAACCGTCTAGTTGAACCTAGGTCGATTTCGAGCATTTACTTTCTAGCTAGTTAGTGTCGTTGCGCTCCACATAGTTCACTGCTCGTCGATCGTCGCTTTCTTTACCCTTGTTTTCGTTGCTTCGGTCTCGTCGTCCCTGTCTTCGTCGTTTCTTTTCGGCTCGAGCTCGCTTTAATCGTTCGTTCTTGCTATCCTCGTCGCTTTTCGGTCTCCCTCATGCCATCAGCGGTTGTTAGCTGTCGATCTTCCTCCGTCGCATCAGCTCTTTCCACCATTTGATGCATTCCCTCCTCGCGTCATTTCATCGTATTTAGTTCGGTAATATCTTCTCAACTCTATCCAGTCCTTTGAGCCATCAGACGTAGGTAAGTTGAGTTGGTCGTTTTGCGGCATTTGATTCTTTTGGCGCATTTAGTGCTCTCTCTCGTTAGCCCTTTCAAACTACCCGTCTTCCTAGCAGGTGAATTCCCAGATCCAGTTGGAGTTTGCAAGCATTCAGTCTTTCTGAGCAAGTGAGTTCCTCTAAACTAAGCTTGTGTTTGCGCGTGTTCAGTCGTTTCCGACATCCACTCTTTTCTAGCAGGTGAGTTCCTCCAGCTCGTGTCGGTGTTTTCAAGTATCTAGTCTTTCATGCGTCTTCTCCCTAGTCTTTGGGTCGCTCAGTATCTGGCAAAATGCTGTTTTTTCACCCGTAATTGACTTGGAGCTTCCAGTCTCTGGTCTTCCGCTTGTGTTGTCTTACCGCTCGAGTCCACTATTCCCTTCACTCTTCCCTCGTTCCTGCCATCCAGCTATTTCCAGTATCTTCCATCCTATATTTCTTTCGCTCTTCTCAACCGCATTCCCCGCCCGCGAGCCATTTTCAATCTCTTTTTTCTTTTTGGATCCCTTTGTTTTTTACGAGTCTCTTCGTCCTTCTCAAGTTCGCCTAGTTCAAACGCATAGACACTTTAGCCTCCCTCTAATTTTGCCATCCCATTCGTTTCTGCCAGCCTTCTTGGTTTCTGCGGGTCGATCAAGCCTTAGCCAATTCATTCAGAATTAGGTTTAGCATGGTCGGCCGTCTGGATTTCGGATTGGTAAGGAAAGCCGTTTAGTCGTTGAATCTACATTGTAAGTCAGTTGGTCTTCGGAATCGCCCGAGGAGTCATTTGGTCTTGTGCATCTCATAGTGAGTCCCTTCATCCTTAGTCCCGTTCCGCCTTTACGAGCTCTTCCTATCATCCCGCGCCTTTTCTGCTTTCCATTTGTCTTGACCTCCTTGCTCAGATTGCGCCTAGTCTTCCGCTTCTATGCTTTCCCATTGCTCGTGAATCTTCATTGTCCAATGCCTATGGCGTTGCGTATCCTTCACTATCGTGTTACTCGTCATCATTACCGTGTCTTCTACTTCCTTGATGCCTCGTGTGACTTGTTGCACTTCATTGTCCAATATCCATAGGATTGTGTATCATCCTACACCCTGGTTTTGCTCGCCAACTTCGTCTTCAACCGTCCGTCTCACTTGCGTTCCTCTCATCATCATTCCTAGGCTCCCCTCCCTACTTTTGCGTTGGTGTCATCCGGTCAACCTTACAGTTACATTTTCGTCGGTAGGCGGCTTGGAGTATCGCCTTATCCTACTTGATGGTTCCTCGTCATTTCAGAACACACCTCTTGTCTGTCGCGTTCGGCCGTCTTCTCAGTCATCTTCTCAATCGTTCTCATCATCCTCGCCCCCATTCTTCTCGCCAATCCATTCAACCCTACCATAATTTCCTCTGCCAAAGTTAGCGCTGCCCTTTGCACTCCCTAGAAATGTTAGCATACGTCTCTTCAGCACACATCTCATCTTCAATTCCTCGATCGTGTCGTCATCGTCATTTCTCTTGTACTCGTCCAATTGCTCGTATCTCTAGTGTCTTTGATTCATTTCCGTAACAGTGGGTCAGGTTATGGAAGCTTCTTGGTCCCTGTCGTCGTCAATTCTTAGTTCCCTCGTGTGGCTCAGTCGCTTTCGTGCTTCCAGGGCGAACCCTTTCCATTATCTTGGGTGGTGAGTCGTTAGTTGTGCAGTTTCCTGTCGCCTCCAATGTATTCAAGTAGTTGGCAACCTCAATCTTTTTCAGCGTGGGCTTCAAGTCCCGTATCGACAGAGGGGGCATTATCGAAAATCCACCTTTAGCTTCCCATCACATCACAAAACCCTCCCTGAACCACCGCGGTGTACGGAGAATTCTCGCGCAACCATTCTCGACCATGTCTGCCAGATTTGTTAGCTAAAAGGCACGCTCTTGAAGTTTAAATCTAAGGCCTTGCCCCACTGCATGTCTGCGAGGCTAGCAGCTGAGGAGACCCGCTCATAGAGTTTGCTCTTATTACGCCTTCGATGACACGGATCGGTGAGAGGGGGTATTCGAGATGAGATCCTGCTGCTTGAGGCCTGGGTGAGATGGCGGGAGCGAACATGGGGTGGGAGGCTCAGTGGTGGATGTTGGGAGACGGGGTGTGAGAGGGTAAGGGGTGAGATGTTTGTGGGTTGAATGGAGTCAGCCTGTATGGGGTACTGGTGGAGAGTTTCGCTGTAATTTGGAGTGTTCGTTTGAGGCCGGGATGTTTGGTAAGTTCCTCTGGCGATTTGGACTCCGACATCTAGCTAACATCCCTTGGACAGAGTTCGAGTAGTAGTGGAGAATTAGTCGGCAGAGCAACCAAAACATATGCCTCCAGGCACGGGGGCCGCGAAGGTAAGGCCGAGGTGAATGTTAGTGACTTCATAACCTAATGCAGAACTCGCAGGCTGGCAATAGCGTGGGTGAGTTTTGCCAGGGTATGGCTGGTGGTGCGATGGTGGCTGCCTCCGGGGTGGAGGGTTGCGGAGCTCTGTTGATGACGAGTGAGCAACTCCCGATGCCCCAAAGACTCCACTTGGGAGGAACTGACACACTATGCAGTCCAGCGTGGACGTATGCGCCCTTCCATGTTTTGAATCGAACGACTTCGATTATAAACTCCCAACATCCCTGGCAAATTCTTAGCCCAAGCTCCCCAATCGATATGTTCAGCCGCACTCATTATTGTGCCCGAGTGACTCTTTGCCATCGATCTTGAACTTGATGTTACTGACCAAACTCAAGGGCCCGAGTGCACGTGTCAGAATCTTCTGCGGATCCTCGAGCTGAACGTCTGCCGTGATGTTCTCGTCGCCCGCAATGAGGTCTTCATAAGTAATACCCTTTGGTCCTTGATTCTGGTTGCCGACGCCGGTATAGTCGGCTTTAGCACCTGCGGTGATGTTCGTTTCGATGGCCACTAGTCTGGCCACTAGTCTCGACTCCGTTCCTTATACCGGCGAGCGTGTAGATTGGGCGAGGTGCCGACATCTTCGGATATGTGGTTCTTCGCGTATCCCAGCAACCCCCTGCCTCATCTGTGATGTGGTCTTGCTGACAGTGGTGTAGCTTGGAGATGCGGGTGGTTCTCGCAAACGTCGTCGACTCTGCCTCAAGATGTTACCTCCAACTACAATTGACGCCAACGATGAATCGTGATGTGTACCATTTGCCCTGTAGGTGTTGTCTTTGTGCCCCTGTCGAACGGTATGTGGGTAGCGCCTCTCAGCCCATTCTTGACATTAGCTTTTTGACTTGCTGACCTTGACGTAGCTGGGACACGAGCCATGGAATGGCCTTTCTGATGAACGAGGTGTAAAGCGTTTTGTCTTCCTGGAGTTGAGTGTGAACCTTGCCGCAGTTCTCTGTTCGGTGATACTGACATCCATCTACAGATAGCTTACTTATAGTGTAAGGAAATACCGTTCTCTCCCCGGACATCCCATTCCTTAAATCAGGCGGGCTTCATCGACCTTAGCTGTCATCTGCCTTTACTAGGCTCAGGGTCGCTGAGCCGACTCGGGTAGATGATTTCTCAATACCATGCCGTGAATCGCTAGCGTGTTACAGATGTTCAGACATAACGCCAGCGGCACCCCCATGTCGTGGATGGAACTCAAGGTTCGTTGGATATGGGCGATGATGGCGAGGTCTCGATAGCATCTTCCGGTGCTGGCTTCCTCATAGTTGTTGCATAAACCCAAATGATCCGTCTCCTTCGATGGGCGTTCCGGACTGATTTCATCTCAGTGCTAGCCTCAACTGCCGGAACAAGATGATGGTTTTCTCTAGGATGTCCCATCTTCTAGCTTACCAATATCTAACGTTGTCCGGTCACTAGTCCTAGACACCTAACCGTTCAAGTTACGCTGCAATACGCTCGAGTGAGTTCTGCTCTTAATATTTTACCCTTGGTCTTGGTAGTTGATGAGCACATGCTAGATATTATCTTGTACCAATCCTTAGCCGTCCCCGTCCAGTTTTCTCGGCACTTTACCGCCCCAGTTTTAGAATCCGGTGTATCGGATCTGGAGCGATGTATCATGTGTTGCAGACCTAATTGCTGGAGCACAGGGGGTGTGACTGTGGGGTTTCTCGAGTATTTCATCCCTCGAGATGCTGTTGGGCGAGACCATGAACATCGAGTGTATCCCCAATCCCGCCGAACGGCACGAGTATCGCCCTCTCAACTGGAACTAGTATTCCAAGGTTTTTCCATCCACTCAAGGATTGGCAGGGCCTCAATCTCCGCGCTACCCAGTCCCACATGCGGGCGGGGTTTCTCTTGTCCACCATATCCTCGATGAAATATCGGAGTCCAGATCAACAATTCTCGACGTGAATCTAGGGCGGTGTCATGGCTGCCTTGAACGGTGGGGCAAACTGAGGCTTGTTCCATGGTAATGAGTTATCCCCTCCACAACACCGTGCTAGTGGAAAATCTTCCTCATAGAGAGCAGCGCCAATACGCAGAGAATCGGCACCTCATACAGGCCGTCTTTTGTTACGAGCTGGGTGGAATCTTCCGTCGAGTGTGATTGTGGACAACTGGTTGGTCTTAGTTCACCTGTGGCCTCGCTGTGAGTCAAATCCGTACGATCTCGCCGCCTCTTGCTCGATCGTTACTTCTCAGTGTCTTCCTGTCGTGTGGACGGTTTTTATATTCGGCGAAAATGCCTCGCCTTCGATATCTTGCCGTTAAAGCCGTTGCCACATACGTAAGTCGTCTTGGAGTTGCACGCAAAAGGTGTCCTAGTCCTCGCGTCCCCTTGTCATATGGTTCTACAGCGGCTAAGGCCACTGCTGGCAGAGTGGCAGATTGGATGGAGTGGGCCGATGGTGCTTGTAGTAACGAGGTGGTAACAGGTCTGAAACTTTTGGAGGATCTGGGCTTCAGTCAGTGCTCTACCCACCATTTATAGTTCTCCGGCGATAGGGCTTACCTGTTTACTCTAACTACCATATTCACAGCTTCTCTGGACGCAGTTGACCATAGTTGTATTCGATACCCAGTATGGACATATGTCTTGGCGCCAAGGGTTGATAACAAAGGTGTTGTGTACGATTTACTCAGCTAAACCCCTTCCATGACGACGGGTGCTAGCTCACATATTCTCGCCCCGAAAGCTTCATCCTTCGAGGTCGAGTGTTCGAGCGCACTTGAAGTTGAGCTCTTTCTTGCCAATGGTGGATTCCAACTGGTCGCGTTATCCTCGAGTTCTTGAAAGCTGATGTCAGCGCTTATAGCCATTTGTCATTCGAGTCTGCAGCCCATCCCCTTCAGTATTCAAATTATCTTATTCCTGCTTTTGTAGTCATTGTAGCCGCCCGTATATCGACACTGGATACTGTTCTTTTCTTGAGGTGGGATCTCGGAATGCGGGGGTGCCTGAAAGCTTCCTAGCTGGATAATTCCATTTGCCTGGTGCTCAGTCGGCTGACCTAAGGATTGATGCGTCATACCTCTGGATCTATAATCCTTTCCACCATATCGGGGATGCGGGGAACACATTATAAGGACTTTAGAGGTGCGCAGGTCGGACATCCCATGAAATGGAGTGGTGGTGGAGGCTTCATCTAGATGGTGCTGAACCCTGCAAAGCCCACCCCCAGCAGTACCTCTGCCTGGCTTTAGTCACCTGTAGCACGACGATATCCTACTCCCAGAATTCCAAGGGCGCAGGCGTGTGAATTTTGAGCTGCCAGACTCCAAGATAGCCTCGAGACTCATAATAGCACGTCTCGATCTCCTATTCCGTGGTGACAAGGTTTTCCATATAGATCAAGCGCAGCGAGCGCACGAAACTTTCTGTAATCATTCGATTGTGCCCGCCGCTGCTGTGGCCATACCGCAAGGGTTAGCTGCATGTAGCGGGCCGGTCCGGAAGGGGTTTTCGGCGACGCATGGTTACCTGGACGTCTCGTTGGCCGTCCCCCTTGCCTAAGGTGTCTAATGTTCGACTGACGGCGCGAGAATTAATCTGAGGCGCACAAAGAGAGTCCATGCCTGGCTAAGAACCTGCAGTCTGCCTTCTGGTCGCTATTGCGGTCTGCCGTCGGACGAGGGAGTGTAGCTAGCTCTGCGACGCCTCCATTATCTAGAGAGTCCCTGGTGATATAAAGGAAAAATAGGTCGTTACCATCCTCAATACCGAATATTGAAGGCCTGGTAATGTCGGTAGGTGCGTTTCGGGTGTCGCGGCGCGTCTTTGCCCGTGCCGTCAGCTACAATCTGAATCGAAAGCGGCGGCGACGGTGTTCGCGGGTGCGTAGACTCGACTGAAATCATCAAAATAGTGGCATACAGCTTCTACGTCCAACGAAGAGTACGGGAGCGGCACGATAGTGCTGATGGTTGTGTTGGCGACCCTCGAATTCCGCAAATACGGTTTTTGGAGATGTCTTGGCAGAGCGGACAGGAGCACACTGGCGGGCTGCATTGTGAACATCAGCGAAGAAGCTTAGGAGTTATCATGCGCAAGCTCTATTATGCAGTGTGTACCGGTCGGTCATTGTGCGGGTACCGGAACCTCCATGTGGCGGCACGGCATTGTCCACTTATAGCAGGTGAAGTCCCCTGGAGCGGCCCCCTCAATTGCTTCATAGACCGCACGCTCATGCACGCCAAAATGGCTCTGAACCATTCCGACTGGCTCCCATATTATTTCAAGTACAGTGATAAGGCTGAGATCTATAAGCTACGTACTTCCGCCCTCATCAGAAGTCGATCAGGCCAGTCCATTATATCCCCCTTCCGCAGATATGTCGACTAGCCCCAAAGCTCAATCTACGCCATAGCATCGTTCCATAATGTGAAGGACTCTTCTCGTCTATTCCATAAATTCATTCCAACCCACAAATGCCCTGATGTCCCTCCACAACACCAAAGTCACCCCGCGACTCTCCCCCCAAATTCAGACCCTACCCTCCTAGGCGTTTATCTGCGCCTTCAACTTCTAACTACTCACTTCCCCTTCACCCTAATATCCGCCTAAGACAAGTTCGAACAATCACGCCCGGACAGAATGAAAAGTACGAGGAACATGTTACCGCTGCATCGGACTTGAGACGAGAGTGGATGACGCCGAGAAATAGGATCGGGTTCCTGAGAAGGCGGATTGCGCGGTAGTCTAGGTTGTGCTAGGCAACGGTTTACACAATGGGCGCTAGTGTGAATCGCGGTGGCAGATCTGCTGGAGTTAGAGTTAGAGGCGGTATGGATATCGACGGCGCTCACGGTATATTAGGACGATAGATTCGATTAGCCTTGGAAATTTTCGGCGTTTGTAACAAAAAGAAGGGGGGAAGTCATATATCAAAGACTTTTAAAATTATTGGTCGCCGCTTAGAGGAAAAGGTTGTGGTATTGGCGGTGTTGTGCGGGACCAACAGGTTTGGCAGCGATATTCGCCACTCATCCACGACTCACACGAGGACAAGAATAGATGCACACATGGCACAAAAAGCACGAAGTTGTCACAAATATAGAGGTAAGAGGCACAAGGTTCGAAATTCACTAGGTCCCACTCTTGAAGCACAGTACGATGAAATCAATGCAACTAGAAAATTCTGCATACACGAGATCAGCAAGCAACCGAGTCATACCAACTACGCGTCCAATTCTGCTAAGGATGCGCCAAGAAACTGGTATCTGACGATGTCAGTAGTTGAAGATGGGGAAGGAAGGAGCAGACAACTTACCTGATACTCGACCAATGCAATCAACAACGAAGTCCACACTATACGGAGTAAGCCGGGTAGCGTGTTGAATCCAGTTGAAACAAGCGAGTTGCGAGTTGTGAGTCCATCGCCACGGAAACCTGCTTGGTGTTAGAAGCTGGGGGAAAGTAGAGAGATGAAGACGATACTCACCATAAATAAAAGCTAGTGGTACACCTTGCATAATAATCGAAGTTGGGCCCTATTGTAGAGTTTCTTGTTGTTGACGTTTCAACGAGAGAAGATTGTCATTATTGCAGCTAGGATCTGAGCATGCTGATGCGACAAGTCTGCAAACATTGGACACTAGAGTTAAGGAGTTGGGAAGGAAGCAAGAGCTTACCCAGTAGAATCCGCCCCAGTTCAAAGACATCTGCAGAGTCTTTCGTCATATTTACACCATGCTTATCTCACGCGGTTTGTACGTGGGTGACGACGTATCGTTCGAGATCGAGGGTCCGATTCGGCTGTGTGGGCATAGTGTTGCTCGTTGTGGGAAGAAGAGGATCGCTCAGTTGTCTCGAATGGATAAGTGACGGTAGTGAAGGGCGCCCGGGAACCCTCAGTGCCAGACGAAGCGTAATGCCCCCCTTACAAAGAGGTTGATCCCCGGGACAGGAAGGAGAAAGGAAACAAGCACCAAAGCGGCGACTACAGATAGAGGAAGGAATAGGAAAGCATCATATTTTGTGCCGTGGTGTTGCCTCTACTTATACCTCTCTGAGGGTGATCGAAGGTGAAGACTGGGGCTCTTACGGTGAGCCAACCACTGGCCCCGCTCGGCCTGGACAATTGCCTTGGTGGACAAGTGCGTCACACAATGCCTCGGCAGCGGTGATTCTTTGGTCAGGTGGCCTGAGGACGGGAAGGAGTGTGAATGCTGTATGGGCTACGATTGGCGCAGGGCACCCTACCACCTCCTGGGCCCACTCTTACGGTGATATGGACCCACATTATGAGCATCCTGTTTCTCCGAATGGCGGATGCATGCTCTAATTCGGCCATCAGAAGGGCGCAAGGACAGCCTGAACCGGGTTGGCGGAGTTTGAGGGGCAACCGGGAAGCGTCTTTCAGCATTTCTGGAAGGAGCACTCTTAGGACCAACAGGAGATTTCATCGAGAGGATGGAAGGGTGCGCACCCTGGTACCTATATGGCCCTGATTTGAGGACGTATGAATGCAGCGATGTGTAAAGGTTTGGGTCTTGGTGGGGCGATGTAATGGATGGATAGAGTTAAGGGTAGTAGTTGGGGATATACGGGGACTCCCCTCGCTCTAAGAGCAATCTAGAATTCGTTTGGATGCACTTGGAAGGAGTTCCTTCAGACCTTCATTCAGACCTTCATGGATATGTGGCGTGAGCGCCATTTACGAACTCGTCTGGTCCTGCCGTTTCCTTCCTACTCTCTGAAAGAACCATTGCTAGAATATTAATGAATGTCTAGCCTTATCGAGGCAAATATAGATCTAGAACAGAGTGAGAAGAACAGAATGGCAATGGTTCATGCTCTTGAATTGCGATAGATATAGACCGAAATGCTGCTCTACATGGCTAGACTTGCTGTGCCTATAATTCCAAGGGATCATGGACCTTAAATGGGAGACCTTATTGAACTTACAATAGATTTTCGGCTAGTAGACCTCCTTCGGCGCTCGTGGCCTACCACGCGAGGAGATTTAAGAAGCGAGCATCATGCCGTCCCTTTCCATCGATAATGGTCAGTGCTCCAATTAACGACTGCTTGAGAAATTCATGAAGAAGCTCTTCTGACACGAAGAAGACATGGGGAGTGTTTGCGGAGGGATGAAGAACGTACGTTTCTAGGAAGAAGTTCGTGCTTAAGGCCATTGTGAAATATGGACCTCCTTCCTGTTATGAGTATTTAAATTGCAGAGCGAGACAGGAGCTATATCTAGTTACCTGTATCATAAACTCCATCTAAATTCCCACAATTATTCTAGTTGCTCAAGCAGAACGGCAGAAGAATTCTGCCTAGTTGAAGTTTTAATCAATATATCTGTGCCCGATATACCCCTGTTGCCGTTGTTGTGGTTGTGAACAAGACAACAAAAGAGGAGAAAGGAAACAGCCGTGCCAGCGGTGAACCAGCCAGGTGTCTTGTTTCCTTTCTCCTAAGATGGGTATGCGATTCGAACGCACGTCTCCAACAGTAGTTAAACTGAAGGTATGGGCCACTCCACTATCCCATCGGGTTGTGACTTATTAGTAAGTGAAGAGAATTTTATAAAAACACGACAATCACGTGGATTTTTTTTAAACACTCTCCCTTCCTCCTGAAAGAGGAAACAGAATAAAGAGGTTGACAACTAAAGGGATACACCGGAGGCCAAAGGAGTGAATTTATATCTTTTGGGGGCGGGGGCTAAAAGCGGTCAGACCACAGTTCAAGGGCCTCTCGTCTTGCATACGACAGTGAATAGGGACTTTGAAAACCAAACACAAGCGAGGAACGGCCACTGCCAAGCCCCTCCCTAAGCACCAGAACAACACCATCACCTCTGAACCTCAATACAATACAGTAGGAGAGCCTCTACCACCTCGCCTGCAGAAACCCTCCGTAAAATTTTATCTGATACCTTTCCTCTTTCCATCCCCTAATGGCTTCATGCAATCCACCTCGACAATTCAAACCTGGCGAATAATCTCCTGCCTTCATCCGGCAAAATTGCCACCACCACCGTTATCCCAAGTGTTGTCGAGCCTGCGCCCTGTCCTCGCTACTTCCCGCTGTTGACCTCAGCCACCACCAGTCTCCCTCACTTCATATCACGGCGAGAGCTTTCTGTACCAATATTTTCCCCCTTGAGTGCCATTGCAAATATCAGGCTCTAGGATAATGAATTAGAACAAAGGCAAAGATCTCTTGCTAGAATTGGTTGAGAGAATAACCGCCGAGGAGGGTGTATTGGTTTCGGGGTTTGCGTATGGGATAACAGCCAGATAGGGTCAGTGAATTCCACCCACGGCGATACCAATTAGAGAGGGAAACATGAACGGCGTGGGGTATGATTGTGGAGGTAGTTGCACGAGATACTCTCTTGCCAGTTGGTCGCTCGGGCTATATGAAACTCTTGTGGAGTTTGGACATACCCGCCCGGCCAGGTTTTCGTATCCGTACATCTCGACTTTGCGAAGATCGGGGTTCTCAGCTGGCGACGTCCACCTCCCTTGCACAAACGTAATTGCGGCCGAGGCAGCCCCTCTTCACCCCATCTTCTCCGATCCTGCACCTTGGATTTGATGACGCCAACCAAGAACTGTAATCGATCGAACAGATCAAAATCTTTACCCTCAACTCTAAATCCGCGACACTGAGAATAGAACCCCGAGACCTCTCCCGCAAACCAGCAGTCCTCTGACCGCAATGGCATCTGTCGTTGCGGCTCGCTGACCCCTGTCTAGCCCTGCATGATGCGCTACGCCCGCCGCAGATCACGATCTAACCCCAGAATTGAAACACGCCACTATGCACACCGAAACATCGAAACACGAAGTCCTCAGGCACATGGCACCAAGTCCGGAGAATACGAGACTGCGCCGCAGGATCGTAATTGTGCGGGAGGGCAAATGATGCATGTGGCTGGAGAGTTAATCCCGGAGCTGAGTGCTTTGAGGTCATTCGTATTGCCGGGGATCATGGTTTGGGGTCTGGTGGGAAATAAAAGGGAATGGGAAATGTTCGTGAACGTGGGGCGCGTTAATATACCTTCCGCATAGGGGTTTGAATTGACCGGAAAGGCGGATAGGTTGATGGATGCAGAATGCGATATACGAAAAGAATCTGCGAAATACTCTAAGATGGAAGTGTATATAAAGAGAATATGGTGGTGATGTAAAAGTACGACAAGCTCCTATCCATTGATCAAGAAGAGAATACACTCATTTAAAATACTACTCAACTTCTTCCAACATGTACGCCCAAGCTATCTTCACTTTTGGCATTACTCTCCTCTACACAGCCTCTGCGTCTCCCATCGAAGCGCGTGCTTGCGTTGGCCCCAATGTCAATGCTGCGACTGTCTCGCTGATCAAAGAATTCGAGGGGTTTGTTGCGAAGCCCGCACCGGATCCAATCGGCCTTCCGACAGTGGGGTATGGGCATCTCTGCCAGACCAAAGGCTGTTCGGAGGTCCCATACTCGTTCCCATTGACAACGACGACAGCTACAAAGCTATTGATGAGCGATCTCAAGGTATGGCACCTGTTGAAGAACCCGCAGGTCTATTTGTCACGTGAACATTGTGGGCTGGAGGATTGATGATGCTGACCCCCAACCAGTCTCACCAGCAAGCCATCACGCTCGACACGGCGTCATCAGTTGTCCTTAATGCAAACCAATATGGTGCACTAGTGTCCTGGGCATTCAACGTCGGCAATGGAAATGTCAAGTCTTCGACCCTAATTAAGCGTCTTAACAATGGAGAAGCGGCCAACACGGTTATCGCGCAAGAGCTCCCCAAGTGGAACAAGGCTGGCGGAAAGGTGCTCGCAGGGTTGACGCGACGCAGGGCGGCCGAGGTTGCATTGGCAAAGACTGCGACCAGTGTTAAGGCACTTCCTGTTGGATGTTAAATGTGGGTGTTCATGTGGGGCGAAGAGGAAACGGGCAGCTTCGCAGCGATAGCTGGGTCTTCGCAACGACGAAATGGTGCAAACGTTGTACCTGGTTTCTCCTCATTAATTTCTTCTTTCTTCAATTACCATTCCTATCAGAATATGATGTAAAAATCTTGCCAACCTCCGCGCCCGAGTCTCTTGTTCTTGTCTCCTATTGTGGATGCCATAAGAACTAAGTCTGTTAACGACTTACCAAGCCATCAGCTCGGTATACCCTCTACTCCAATCTGCATGTATGCGCAGTATATCATGGTGACGCTCCGTGTCTCTCAATCGCAGGTACTTTAGGGAGAGTTTGTAGAGTTAAGGAAGCTAATTAGCCAGATAGGAGGATGATAAATATGAGTCAGCCCGAACATTGTTAGTCGCTCTAAAGTTGCTGCATCTCCGAAGGTATCCTGCGAAATCTTGAGATATGTGAGGATTTGGCAACTCACAGTCTTGGAAGTTGTGATGGGACCTTGCTGGAAAGGCAGCAGGTCGATGTTGATGATGCGATGTCCGTCATAGATGAGCCAGCTCCTCAATGCGTCCCCACGTGCCTGATACCGTGCACCAACCGCGCTTCTTCTAACCTGCTTCGATCAGGTACTTTATCCTCTGATATGCCACTGGACCCTTCTAACGTTATTTTTACTGGTCTAGGCGCTGCTCGAAGTTCGGAAACCGCTCCTTGGAGTTGTGGGTACTCGGCAATTATGACTGATGTGGTTTGCGGATGACGTCGCAACACCTCCTTTGTCCTCAATGTCATCTCCTCTTCAGGTGGCCTTCCGAAATGCCGTGGCTGGCGGCTTAAGAATAATAGAGGCTGGAACACTACATATACTGAGTTAGAGCGGAATTTCGTCATTCGAACTGCTAGTATCGAGCCTCTCGAATGCTTGCAGAACTGCTGCACCGAGTCAGGGATTTCAAGTCAAGACTCTTGCACAACCCAGCTTTAACAACCATCTGCTTCTGCTCCCCACAAGAGCACTTTCTGATACTATATTTTCCCGCATCTAATAGAATACCTCAGGCTTAGCCCCATCCCCTATCGCGAGCGAAGTCTCGGTCTGCGCAGGGTTGGGACGCCTATCAATCGCATATAGTGAGTCTGTCGAGCCTTTATACTGGCTTGGAATCCTCCTTCGATCCCTGCCTACGCCCTCATTCTCCAGCCGCCGTACACATTTTTACTCTCAATCAGGTCTATTCTAAGTGTATCATATCACTAAGCTGAGGACACTTGAAGGACTAAAGCACAACACAACTGTTGACACAGTTCATCAAGATGAAGCGATCAAGATTCTCACCCGATATGCAGGCAATGAGACCTCGACAGCAGAAGAAGAAAAGAAGTTAGTTCGAAGAATAGACCGAAAGCTAGTGTCGATTCTGTGTATTACTTATGGCCTTCAATACTACGATAAGGCAATGTTGTCTCAAGCTGTACGGCCCTTGTTCCCCAAGTTATTGATTTTTTACTAGACATGATCACCCATACTGACCAGAGAAAAAGTTATCTTCGGTCTGTGAGATGATCTACGGCTCAGCGTGGGCAATCGCTATTCCCTTCCAGCCAGCATATTCTATCTTGGCTTTATCGTGGGCTCGTACCCTGCCATTCTCATGGCACAGCATTGGGTCATTGAAAGAGTTGCAGCCGGTATCGTGTTATTTTGGGGTATCTGCCTCATGTGCTCAGCGGTATGCCACAATTGGCAGGGTTTCTACGCCCAGAGATTTTCCCTGGGTTTCCTTGAATCTGGAATTTCCCCGATGTTCATGCTTGTTGTTGGTGGCTGGTACAAGAAGCGCGAGCAAGCCTTGAGGATGGGGGCTTGGTATTCTTGCACAGGATACGTTTCGGCGGGTAAGATATGGATTATTACAACAATATAGATTACGGCTACTTACAGGCCCTCAGTCTCCCCGCTTATCAATTACGGTCTCGGCCACATCAAGGGGGGCTTTCTCAACAACTGGCAGTATATGCACCCCGTCGCTGGCGTGCTCACAGTATTCTGGTCGCTCGTGATTCTCTTATTCATGCCACCGGATCCGATCCATGCCAAAGGCTTCGGCGACCGTGAGCGCTACATTGCTGTCGCTCGCATGCGGCAAAACAATTTAGGCGTCCGCAACACCCACTTTAAGATTGGTCAGCTCCGGGAGGCTCCTTTAGACGTAAAATTCTGGCTCATCTGTACCATCGCGTTCCTGATGATGATTGCGAACGGCCTTGTTTTGTCTTTTATCCCGATTATCATCTCCGGGTTCGGATTTAACAGCCTTAACTCTCTGCTCTTGGCCCTCCCCGCAGGCGTCATTATTGGCAGCATCGAACTCGGAGTGCCCTATCTTGCCTACCGAGTGCCTCGGATTAGAACATGGCTCATTGCCATATGTTAACTTGGTACCACCCTAGCATCAATTTTGCTCTGGCAGCTCCCGCTGAGCGCCAAGGGAGGTCTTCTGTTTGCCTGCTACATTCTGGCCTCATTTGGCGGAGGCTACGCTGTTACTATGGGTCTGCAAATCGCCAACACTGCGGGGTATACAAAGCGTTCCGTTACTTCTTCTGGGATCTTTGTGGGTTACTGTCTCGGTAGGTCATGCTCAGCTCCCGGCCTAGGCTTGAGAAGGAAATGCTAACGATTCAATTCGAATCCAGGCAATTTAGTCGGACCCTTGCTTTTCAAACCCAAAGATGCCCCAGTTTATGCTCCAGGCTTCATCGCAGTGCTTATCACATCGATCATTGTTGGGCTGCTCACGATCGTATACAGCTTTGTCTGCATCTGGGATAACCAACGCAGAGACGAATCGGGCACAATGGAAGCCTCCGAACACGCATACGAAGATGATCATACAGACAAGACGAAAAATCAATTCAGATACACACTGTGATACTTGACCTGCATGACTAGGCCCATGGATTAGACTTGTTGGGGGAAAAGTTCGATTGTTGTGGCCAGACCATTACCGCCGTCGTCTTTCTGGAACTCGTGTGCATATATTAAGCCATCTGCTTTCGCGAATAAGCAATCGCCCAATGGCACAATACTCTCTTCAAAGGATACGAGTGATTGCGAAGGCACGGATCGTGGTGTTATTTTCCCATCCCCTCATATTCTAGTAAGACTGCGCAAAGTCTCGACGCAAACGTCCAGGATTTGGCCGTCTAGGATAGGTAACATCAAATTTGCTATTGATTGATATTGTACGTCAGGCGCGATCGAGATCAACCATGTGCCGACCTAGGGATGGGCGAAGCTGACGATGGCTTGGTGTTCCCTTTTCGAACACGGTGACGCTAGCTGAGCTCTAAACCAAGGGTCGTTCGGCAACGCCCTCCCGTGCGAACTAAAAGGTTCTGTGAAGCTGCACGATGCTTGGGAACGCTAGATGAAAGAGTGTCTCGCACAGAATGGTGTGCAGCAAGGTAGCATGATCACCACGTGTATGTCCGTCTTTCTCAACAGTATATACATGCGGAAAGCAACCCCAGCCTCATCTCCCACTGTTCTCTTACTTCTTAATTGAATATACGCGCAGCGCCTCCGGGTTTCGAGTCACTTGTTTACTATCTCGTCTTCTCATCCCTAGCTTGTTTTCGATATTTTCCAGTTCCGACCCACAATCCATCTTCACCATGTTTAACGTCTTCAAATCCTCAAAGAGTGTGAACGGCAGCTCCACGACGTTATCTCTTCCTGGGACAGGATCTCCGGGAGCATTCGACCTCCCTGACAACTTAAAACAGGTAGTAAGAGGCCTCCATAAAACCCCTCCGGAAACGCTTCCCGATAAAACCGCCGACTACCACGAGGTTCAGGTTTTTCTTTATCAACTCCTGACTGTACAGGAATACAAAGTGGCCAAGTTCTGGCCGCAATGGGTACTTGAGACTGTCGCACAGTGGAAGGGCACTGGCGCCGACTTCCTGGCACTGGACAGAAAAGCGCTGGAAAAGCTCTGTCCTCTGGATCAAGGTCACGTTCGTCTGGCTCCAAGACAAGCGACTGAGAGCTTTCCGCCTCCGGAGTGCCGTGAAAGGATTGGCATGGCTATCGCGACACGAGTGGCGGAGCTGAAGAGGAAGGAAGAGCAGAGAGACAAGGTGAGGAAGGAGTGGGAGCAGACGCAGGTCGATGGCAGTGCTCTCAGAAGGCTCTACGAGGGCCGCACTCGGGGCATGGTCCCAACTAATACCACTGATTTCAACTCTTCTAATCCGGACGATCGGCCCGTTTCCACCGCGAGATCGTTGAGGAGCGCAAAATCAGCACGTTTCACTTCCTTCACCCACAATTTCCGTGTTCCTGGTGCGTATCCGAGGTCGTCACAACCAAACCTCCATTCGGCGTCAGTATCTACTTCGATGCAAGGGTTTAGACTCAATAGCATCGGCCAGCTTTCCTCCGGTGGCACTGGATCGGGTTCTGGTGGTGGCAGTGGCTGGTCCAATTCTACGGACCCTCCCACTCCTCCAGTCCGCCCAGCTAGCCTGGTGCACTCCAGTTCACGTTCTACATTGCGACCTCGACATTTAGCGCCCTCGATAAGGTCTCAACCATCAACCTCATCAATGCACCCATCACGTGTTGTTACTCCAAAACTCATGCGGCACGTCTTACCAACTGAGCATAAGCACTCGCCATCAGCAGCTCAGCAAGCAAGGAACATGCCATATCAGCAACAACTCTCCAATGGTAGCATCAGCACTGCCTATCTTCCCGCCCCATCTGTTTCCAGCCGTGACACTATATCTAGATATGGCTCTCAAAGCTGCATATCTCCAGCACCTCCAAGCGTTCACTGCGCAGCTGGGCATGGCCCACGAGGTAGTCTGTATTCATCACCTTCAGTCGTGTACACTGCAGCTGGATTTGGATCACAAGGGTGGCAGTCCCCACAGCCTTCTAGTTACTACAGTCTCGAATGCCCCCCGAATGGCTATCCTGCACAATGTCCTCATCACCCCGCAATGGACCCGCGAATATTCTCCACAGCCATGGACCCATGCACCCTCTATTCGGCCGGTTTCAATCTCTCAGGGTACTTTCCTCCACCAGATCAGATTCCACTACCCTCTTCTGTGCCTTCTCGATTCCCTTCTCGTAGCATTTCCTGCCAATCTACCACTGACATGCGTCGGCCTTCCCTCGACCAAATGTTCCCAAGTTCCTCCAGCACTAGCATGGGTTCAATGAGGCAATTTATGCAGCAACCCAACCTCCCGACGCCCTCTCTCGCTTCATCAAAGGCTAGGTCGGTAAATTCATCAATCAGGGCCCTCCAGTACGTCCCCGAGGATGCTCCTCTTCCACCCATGTCCACGACATCGTCGAGCTCCCGGCGAGCTCACTGGCCCAGCGGGAATAAGACTCCCACGGTGAGCGCGTTCACTGGCCCAAACCGCTCTGCTACTAACTTTGCTGTCGACCAGCGAGCTCTTGCCCAGGGGGAATATGTGGCTTTCAAGGCTACGCCTTGCAGAGCACGGGATCAATTTTCCGAGGCTCGACAGAAGCGGCTAGAGAGCGTAGCGCCAGATATTTTTGGGAAATTAGATCAGCGACAAGGGCCGGTCATGAGACTGCAAAGCTACGACGGCCAAAACATGCCAACGTTGGTTGAACGCATTGAGCAAAGAGAGCTATTGGATGGGAAGAGGCAGGCGGGCTCCGTTGGTGCTAACGGTCTGTACAGCGATCCAATGAGGACCAACTCCAAGATGTTCCGGGGAATGGGAGGCTGAGATGACCTATCAGAGGAGACTTAGTGGTGACTGTGAGCTGGCTGAGACTGGCGTGTCGTTCTATATCGAAGTAGGTGATGTGCTTGGATATGAGCATTGTCCGACCTTCAGCTCATGGTTTGTGGCTCACGAAAACAGGCAGATTTGATGCTTCACTTGCTTTGCAGCAATCGTGAGCGTCTCCCTTTTATCTGGTTCTTTTTGTTGCCTTCAACGGTTTGTGGGATGACTCCCTAAGATACCCCAACTTCGCGACATGATTTGATACCCGGAACTTTATAAACCGCAAGCGTAGCGTTATCCTTATTGTTCTCAAAAGTACTCACATCTCGGATTTGAGATATCTAGCAAGTTTTGACGGCTTCCAACCGTGGGGTGTTTTTTTTTGGTTTTTGGTTCCTTTTTTTGCGCTCAGAGTGACAAGCTCCCGCCAATATCCCCCACTCAACCTCTACATGCCATCACATGCTCTCAACTGCAAATACCCTCATCACACTATACATCGAACTCTAGTAGCCACCACTTGCCATCCAATATTTCCACGTGAATCGGATCTAAATTCCCCAGCCACCGAACCCCGAAGAACGTGTCTCCACCTCCTCCCCTCCCTCAAAAACGTTTCTACCCCATCTCATTCCCAAGGAACCAGACCCAAACTCCCTCCCACCTAGATCGCATACTCCTCGCACAATTTCCATGACGTGTCGATCACTCCTCAGAAGCTCTAGTGAAAACTGCCTCTCGTGTGTACCCGTGTGTGTCCAAGGTTGAATTGGGGATCCGGCGGATTGGTGAACCATGGTCGTAGTGCATCATTCAACAGTTTTCAATATTGCCTACCGGAGGTGGAAGGGGGCCTGAGTCGTGGTTCTACGACAAGAGGGATGTGAAAATTGGGGAATGCGTGAAGGGAATGGCATGATCTTTAGGTAAATGCAAGAATTTGGCTGGTATGGTGATGACTTAATTGGAATTTATCGCACCAGCAATGTCGAGAATATGATCCAATGGTAGGGTAAGACAATTTCTTTTCTTTTCTGGGATGACATGGCTTAAATTCAATATTACAATCCTAGGTGCTATGCATATACTGAACGCCAAAAAACGACTTCACATTCAATCGTGACATAGAAAGGCAGCGCCAGCGCCATGCAGAGCTGCAAAATGCACATGAACAGGACTCACACGCTTACTTAGCATTCTGCACAACAAAGGCAGCGGCCTCGCCAGCATTTTGAGAGTATGTCAAATGCGGCTGCAGGACAAGGTCTCCTCCTTGGCAAATGTTGTCGCCAGTGTGGCAAATGACTTTGGTTTTTGCAGCAGGGACGTTGCCAACTGGTTTGCCGTTATCTGGGTCACCGAAGATGACGGCCGAGGAGACGAACTTAGCGTCGTCCGCAGAGAGCATGGTTGCGGCGTTGTGCACTAGCTGGCCTCCTTGACTGCATCACTATAATCAGCGACGAATCTAAGTAAGCTAGAAGAATAAGAAATCCTACCTATACCCAGCCATGACTAGCTTCGTCGTCGGGCAAGCTTGCTTAGCTTGTCCGACCAACTGAGCCATCATCTTACTCCCTCCCGCGTCGCCTCCGGCCAAGAATCCCGGAATGTCAGCTGGGTAATCGACACCCTGCACCGCGACGTTGTTTTCGCCCATCATTTGACCGATAGCCTGCACAAATGGTGGTCCCGCGAGTGTGCCCATGTTCCCAGCTTCGGTCGTGCCGCGGGCAAAGATCACGGTCATCGCTTTGCATTCGCCGTTCTTCAGATCATTTTGAGTTGAGTCGCCGAGGGCTCGAGGTTTCAAACCGTTCGGACCGAAGGCAGCAGATACGGACTCGAAACGCTCGAAAGAGCTGAGGGAGCGTAGTTCGATGTCAGCGAGGGGAAGCTTCTGGGGGAGAGCAGCGGTAAGAGGAATAATAATGGAAATCAAGGCGTTAGTCTTCATGATTAAGTTGAAGGAGGAAACTACGCTATATGGAGACGCAGAAAAGAGATCAAGAATTATAGCCCGCGATATTTAAGGCTTTGTGGCGTAGATCAGGAAGTGGGTTGAGAGCCTGGTGAAGATTGAACAGGTCAGGCTGAGCATATCCTACTTCTTATATCCAGCTAATCACACTAGTCGAGACAAGCTTTCTCCGGCGTTAATAGCATGAAGCTCGGCATCGTTACTGGTTTCTTCTTTCCAACAACCTCAGCGGCTCCCAAACGGCTCCAGATGGCATGCCGAAAGAACGCATCGATTGACGGGGTGTGAGGACTCCACGATTTAACTTCCTTTCCGCGGCCAACCCGGTCTAAATATATAACTTCCTCGGCTCCTCGATGTCAGACACTATTTTCATAGGCTACAGGTGACAGTGGGTTTCCAGGACTTCCATGCACCGCGTTAGAGAATGAAATCACAGCATCGGGAAGCTTGCAACTAGCCAGCCGTGATGTGAGAAACCATACCCAGGGCCTTGGGCTCGTAGCTAATTTGTCATTGGGGACTCACCGAAGAGACCTGGACTGTTACATGGTCTTCCAATGCGAAGGCTGAGGTTGGGGACGTTTCCTTCCTGGAGATGGCACGGTAGGCAGAGCCAACAGCTTGGCAGTGGAACGGGATATGTTTTGGAGAATATATCCTTCTATTTTCAAAAGTCTTCGAATTATGTTGTTGTGAGAATTCCGTGGAGCCGAATGGAAGTTGTCCGGACTGTCTGGTATATTGAAGCTAATTCATCCTTCCTGTGGCATATCTGCCCAAAGGTCGAATTAGCTCTTTTGCAGCCTCGAATCGGGAGATCTCAATCGTGTTTCACCAAGCTTGAGACAACCTCGGCATCTTTGACCTGGATCATGTTCCGTTTCATAGCTCAGGCTAGGTCCTTGCACAGAGTTCAAAGTAGGGGTCTCCAATTGACCATTGAGGAAATCGGTGCGGTGGTGACGAGGTTTAGTCTGTCGATCGATGTGGCGCAAAGGTGGACGAAAAGCGGAGAGGGGTGGCGGCATAGAAGACAAGCGTTTGACAAGACTCCAGTGGGATTATTCTCCAGGTACATAACTCCACTCGCTGCAATGCGCTGATCCATCACGAGAAATGGCTAGAATAGCACGTCTTCAATTTCTGGTTCGGGTATGAGGCTGGAGAATGAGGATTGGTAACGTGACTTAGGCACACTCCAACTACTTAGATGAGAAGGCAATGATTTGTTGAAGCACCGACATGCACTTGCAATAATCTCTTCTATTCCTTCCTTTTGATTTTCATCGTCCAAGAATTTGCCGTCAAAGTGTACAGGCGTGAACTTTCACATTGCGGAACTAGCATCCGGCATTCCGACTTTCGGAGTACCGACTCCACAAGAACTGGACTTTCCTTCCAACAAATGCACGCTTCGCTGCAATGCAACCCTACCTTTACATCCCAAGGTCTCTCGAAGGGCGTATGCCTTCCAGAAATGTCGAAAAAGGGCTGAATCCTCACATTGAGAATTCATGACTCATGCTCTATGCGTTGTAAGCATAGGCCATTTCGACCTGGATTCAGATCATGGCGGCCTTCTCCAATTCCATTCAGCCTTCATAAATGCAAAAAACATATCTAGTGCCATTCAGAAGTTCCACAACCTGGCACAGCGTTCCAATATCCCCAAGATGCCACTCGAACTCCATCCGATAACCGAATGTGACTTCTCGGACGTCACGCGCATCCAATTAGCCGCATTCGACTCCGGAATCGCGCACATGTTATTCCCTGACCCTATGACGCCTGAGAAATTCCAAGAATCCGTGGATAGGCATGTCAAATGCTTCAAGAGTGAACCAGATGTGCATTACCTCAAAGTCATTGATACGGACCAGAATGGGAAAATGATCTCAGCGGCAAAGTGGAGAATTAATGAGACTGAGAGGACAGAAGAGGAGATTCAGACGCAATTGCCTACACCGGGCAGGGGCGGTGAGGCAACGCCTGCCGCTGTGGCGTTCCGGCAGCATTTATGTGATAGCCGGAAGGAGTTTATGGGAACGAAACCGTTCTATTGTGAGTACAAGTGAATAACATCTGGTGTCTGTCATGAAAGGTAGATTGCGCTCATTATGCTAGTTCTTCATATGCTTGTCACAGATCCAGAGCATCATCGCCGAGGAGCTGGCGCAATGTTAGTGAAATGGGGGATCGAAAAGGCCGATCAGGCACAATTGCCTTCATATCTCGAGGCATCGGAAATAGGAAAGGTACTGTATGTAAAACTGGGGTTTTATCCAGTGAAGGAACGACTTTTTGATATGACGCAGTATGGCGCAGATGGCATCGACTGCAATACTGTCATGCTACGGGATCCGCCAAAGTAGAAAAAGTAATTAATCTTACAGCGAAGTGTTTTAGTGCAAGGCATTCGTAGAAGGTAATTAACACTAAAGAATGTCGTGATTGCCCGGTCCTGGCTGAACGTAGAATCTGGTGAAACCCTCGTGCCGCGAATTGTGGCAGGTAGCGGTTCCGGCGCTAACACGGAAGAGTAGAGTGGGTGTGTTGATGAGCTCGAAGCGCACTTTCAAGACATCTCAGATTGCTACTTGCAATGGACCCGGTCGTCTTTGAGGCGGGAGCAGAGATCCTTCTGCCGGATCAGAAGTTGGTTCTTCTCAGCACCGCCCCCCTCCAAGGCATCCGGAGAAGGTAATACACGTTAAGGAAGGCCATGATTGCTATGCCGTGACAGTAGGCCCGGTCTTACCGGTTTCCCTCATGTCTAACCATCCTATTGGTCACCAAAACTCCCAATCTTCTTACTCCCCACCCCCTCCCACTCCTGACAGGATTAGTGGGCGGCGAGGAATGCCTTTGACCGGGCAGTTCTCTCGCCGTCTAGTTCCAGCTCCAGCAGGAGCATGAGGCCTAGGCCAGCTAGGGCCAACCTAGGTGCTCTCGGAAGTCTGTAGTCTTTAGTCGCCGACTCGAGAAGGGCCTAGGATTCGTTCTATGGCTCCGTCCCAAGTGGGAGGAACGAACTCGGGAGTCGGCTTTGCCATTTTTGTTGCTCGGCGTTGCTCCTCTGCAAGTCCTTGGACGGTTATCGAGAAGAAATGGTCATGTAATTGTAAGTTGTGATTGTTGGGTGGTAGGGAGTTGTGCTCTAGCTGAACAGATAGCAGGCGATGTAACACTGCTGCAGGAGAGAAGGCGACAGAGAGCAAAGGGAAATAACATCTCATTGCCGCTAAGACTTCACTAGTCACTACCGCAGTAAACTTTCTCCGGACAACAGCAAGCTAGGACTAGACGACACGAATAAAGAAATCTACCGGTCTTCACAGGAATTTCTATACCAGGCGCTACATACCACCCCAATCTCTTGAAGACTGACTCCTTTTGAGCACACCTCTAGGAAGCTTTCTTGATATATTCTACAGGCCCAACATACCGATGCCGTCCTCGAAGCAAGAAATAAACTACCGAAAACACTACAACCGTTCCAAACACAAGAATATTCCAATTCATAGTAACTGGATCCGGATTCGGTGTGGAGGGGAAGAAAGTCATGATGAAAGCAAGTGTGAGGAATAGGACACTGAAGATGTTCAAAGGAAGCCCCCATTTTCCAAGCGAAAATCGACAAGGGAGGAGAGTCTCGCCGCGAAGACGTTTCAGGGTTACGCAGGAGATGGAAACGATGTAGGAAGAGATCAGGGCACCAGTGCCGAGGGATGTGACGATATTGAAAGCAACGGTTGAGCCGATGTTGATGAGTGAGAGAAGGACGGCGATGAAGTAGGAGATCATGACGGAATTCAGGGGCAGGTCCCAGCCAGGGCGGACCTATAATACCTTAGTCAGGACCCATTCTCATCAATTCATGATGTCCGTTCAGCAAGATAGGGGCAACTTACATAGGCAAGCCAAGCAGAGAAAGGTAGACCCTGATCTCGTGCAAAAGCCCACACCTGCCGTGAAGAGGTGGCGACATTAGTGACGCATCCAAAAGTGGCCATGATGATCATGATGGCAGTCATGGCACTTGCTCCTGCTTTGCTTCCCGTGACATTATAGAACACCTGGATGAAGGGCTGTCCAGTCGGGGTCGCAAGGATGTCCTCCACATTTCCAACCATCATGCAGAATGTCACCAGCATGATGAATCCTAGAGCACCATTGATAATTGCCGTAGCAATCATGGCTCGTGGGAGTGTCTTACTGGCATCGCGAAGCTCTTCCGCCATATGCGTAGCCGAATCTGGGCCGATGAAGGAGAAAATTGGAGAGAGCATGCCGACTAGGCAAGATAGGCCAATGGATCCCCAGCCACCGCCATCAGTAAATGTTGTAAACACCTCTTTCGCATTGGCAGGCTTCGCCAGAACCCAGAGGGGTATGAGAATCGCAAAGAAGCCGCAGATATGCAAGATCAGAATAATGCCCTCAACCAAAGGCAGCTTCCTGGCCAGGAAAGTGTTGAAAAGCTGGCAAAAAGTCATGACGCCAATCACTATAAGAGAAAGGTGCCACCGCTGTGGGATGTAGTCCACGTTGTTGAGGATTATCAATCCTTGGATTTGTTGCGAGCTCAGGAAGGCGATCGCGGTATTGCCCACCTGCCATCCAAGAACACAAAGCCAGCCGACAATGTAGGAGAGGAACTTCTGGCTTGACTTTGGCGCAAATTCGGAGACCCAATGATATTGACCTCCTGTGGTTGGTGCCCTTTTGAGCAATTAGAAGCGATACTCCGCGAGAGCAGGGAAGAGTTCGTACATGGATGCCATCTCAGCCATAGAGATGATCGCAGCGAAGAAGCCAAAGAATGTTCCAATGTACACCCATATCAGACCTGCTGTTCCGCCATTGATGAGACCGAACGTATTCGCGCTCTGGACATATTAGGATATTGAACAGTCACCTGTAGACGGAGAGGGCACATTCATACTAGCTGGGCTTCCCAGGTTGCCATCAACACCATAGTAAACCCAAATATGGTCACAAAGCGAAAGTTTCTTCGCAGTTCCTGGACCTTTCCCATACGATACATATCGCGTTGGTCAAACTTCGTCCCCTTCTTCTCAACAACCTCACTATTCTCATCAATGCCGTCGTTGACTTCGTAAGGGTCGGCCACCAGGACCTTCCCAGTCTCAAAGACCTTCGACATGGTCGCTATACTGTCGTAACTCTAACGAGATGCGCAAAGAACAAAGAAGAATGTTGGTGATGAGTTGGAGTGGAATGGTTCTCAGGATAAGACAAAATAAACTAGCGTTCCAATAAGAGAAGATGTTCCGCTTATCACTCAAGTATCTCCCCATGCGCGTAAGATGGAATCTACTGGCTGGAACAGGCATATCTCAATCACATAGGTGGAGCATAGTTCCTAACCGAAGCTGTTGCATGCGCTTGGACTCTCCGTCAACGCCCCGCAGTTGTAGGCCGCCTGTTGTGGCATTTGCCTCAGCCATGAATTCCCAGTACTTTGCGCTCATTTTTATGATCATTAATACAGATATCTTTATTTGATGCATTGCAGCGCTCTGTAATGGGGCCAACCACAGTTAACCCAACATGTGTTGTTGTTCGACCAAGAGGGGATGGGAAATGGGTCAACTCGGTATGTGATCTAAATGCCGAAAGTGCATCGGGGCACGGCCCACGAAAAAGGAATGCAGACTCAGACACATTTGACGGGAGCGGATCGGCCTCTTCTGGGGAAAAGGGCCGATACCCACGCCGAGCAGCCAACTAAGCGAACAGGGACAGACGACCTGATCAATTTGCCGATCCTCGTTCGATCTCCTTCGACATGGGTTTTCAAGGAAGGAGTGATTTCCAGAACCTCGAGGTTTTTAATGGATATGACCACACGCTAGAGAGTGCTTGATGGCGTAGTTCTACCGTTTGATGTCAATTCAACTTAATGCCCAAACTTTTGATAGGAAGTGTCGTCGGCATGCTGTTCCCAGGTGCCTAGTAACTTTGGAGATGGGCAAATTAAATTCGGTTGTAGCTATTTCATGCTTCCATGTCACCAACAAAGCGGCTTGGGGTCATTTTCTGGACCTTCAAGCTGCAGAGCCCTTGTTTGCTCGCAGCGGAAGATAGAAATGGTAGTCCAAACCTGTCTCAGCCTGGGACACTGGCAAGAGAAGACGGGACGTGACGCTGGTTGTTTTGCGCCAGGAACATATCTTGTGTATTACCATCGAAGCTATTTTACTGTAACCATTTTAAGGGATTGGCAAAGGGTCCCTTAAGTCTCCGCAACAAGGAGCCTTGAGAGCTTGTGGCTGCTGTTGTGAGCTCGCGAGCGGGACGGCAAAAGCAACAAACAATGCATCGACTCCTGTAATGCCCTAAGATTCCCATACCTATCTAACCTGATATTGGAAGAACGGAAAATCTCGTGACCCTTGAGTCACTGGTATTTCAGAGCCAGTAATATAATGCAGCGAATAAGGCCTATCAGACCTGGATAGCGGGAATCAGGAATAAATGGGCCGGTTCCCAGAATAAACGCTGGTTCCTCCCGTTAGTTGAAGTGCCCGGCACAGGGTTTCGGAAAGAGTCTCCACAAGGACAAGCCCTAGATCCAAATCGGGTCGAATCAGATCACAGTGCGTTCAATTGAAGGCAGACCACATACAATCCCCAGCTTGTGGGGCTGCACAATGTTAGGTGAGCGCTTAGTCTAAAAGCACGAGACGAGAAACAGCCGCAGTGTCGAACTGGATTGATAAAGAGTTGGGTGGAATTTGTGCAACCAGATTCTGCGACAATCATGATTGCCTGCGACGGACTCGGAATCTCTGTCCCGGTTTTTGTGACGGATCAGAACGGAAAGATTCCACGGAGACTCCCAATTCTATATTTTTGGCCTCGTTGCCCATGACCGAACGTTGCTCCTCCGAAGTATTCGCAAACAGTATCCAGCCGCTCCCCAAATCCTTCAACGGGTTGCCTTCACCTTCTGTGCAACGCCCAACTTCCTCTGTGAATCCCATCCGAAGATAGAGGTTATGCCCAGAAATACTCGAAATAACGCTCGCGCAAACGTGATTCTCCCTTGCAGTATCCAATCCCCATTGTACTAGCTCCTTTGCCAAACCCCGCCCCTGATATTTAGGATCTACGGCAAGCAGCTCGAGGTAGACCGAATTTGCTCTTGTTCCTTTCCAATGATGTTCAAAGAAAGGGTGTGCGGAGGGAAAAGGATTGCGGAGGATGGGATCGGGATTGGCTGCACGGTTTGGTCGGATTGTTGTGTGCAAGCAGTGCATGGCTTTCACAGTTGGCATGATTGCTCTTCCTGTAGATTCAATTAATAGATGCGAATAGGAGGAATTTACAGGGTATACATACTTGGATCCCACTGCTTCAAGCAGACGGTGTCGGCCATGGTCCCTTTGAACTCCCACTCCGCAACTCCAGCCACAACCTCGTGGTCTGCTTCCAGGACAGTCGCGACCCACCAAACATGGCTCCAGTCCCACCAGTTTTCTCGAATGCGTCGTGTGAAGGAAGCTTTATAGTCAGAGAAGAACTGATCGCGGAGAGGGTGCATCAGAGTCCCAAAGAGTTCGTCATCGTAGAAGGCCGTCGCACATAGGGTAGCTATCGTAGATAGGTCTGTCCATTTCGCTGGCCGAATAGGCATCCTAATTGCTTTCGTCTGCAGTCCTGTGGCAATGAAGGGGAGAGGATGATAGCAGAGCGGAGACAGTCAATTCATCCTGTATTCTGCGATTAGATTAGCGCTCATTCAGTCTCCTGCCGACTTAGAAATTAAATCATCCGAAGATACCATGATTGGGGGCCACGACGAATCCCTCTGCATCCCACAGTGTTGGTTCCATAGATTTGCCGGGCTGGCGCTTCTTAGGAGCCGACCGATGGCGTTTTGCGCTAGCATCGCGGGCCAAGGAGCGTTAAACAGCGAGAACTTTTGGCCCGTAGAGAGTCATATTAGGATGGAGACTAGTAGGGTGGGAAAGATCAATGTTCTTGTCATGGTGGGCATTGGAGCGGATGGTTCGCCGAATCTGCTTGAAGGATGCCGAGGCTACAAGCAAGAAGTGCATCTTATCAAGCTTGGGTCAGTCAAAGGAGACAGCCAATAAGATGGCGACTTCTGTTGCTGGAGACATTTAGGTAGTCACATGACCGTAGGCCGAATGTCGTCAGAGGACGCGTACCACCTTAAACTCCTACCCAAGTTCAGAATTCCCGAGTCCCACTTAGAGAACCCAAGAAGACTCTTTTAACGTCTTTCCTGAACTGCAACCTAAGCAAATAATCTATCGCATGCTTTTGAGCCCGGTAAGTTCTTGAACTTGAGCATCTGAGAACATTTCATTATTTACCTGCCAATAGCTAGGTATGCCAATTCAGGGCCATGTCATCAACAATAAAAGGAAACCGCCCGTATCCAGGTATCCCGCCTTCTCAACCTAACACCAATTCCGTTCCATGTACGCCAAACAAAAGGACTTATCCAGAAACCTAATTACATCAAGGAAAACCGGATCCAATTGACCGTGCCATTCACTCGGGGCGCTTGTGAAGCTTGTTTGGGGTTACCTGACAGATCTCAGCTGTCTGGGGCTCGGCACTTGGATTGAGGATCGGGTCACTCCTCATGCCGCTGAGGGCATGACCGACAGAGGCGTGGCGAGCGGCTCCTCCACCAGCAGTGTGCGGACGAACGATCTCCTCCCCAGCTAGACCTGGATTCCAATTGGCTTGGCCGGGTCTACCTTGCAACTCGTACCCGTACGCGGCCATCGGCTCGCGGGAGGCACCATTCGGGTTTGGACGATAGCCGGCGAGGCGGGGCTCCGAGTTTATGGCCTCACGGTTGCGAAAGACGGGATGAGGTGGACTGATAGCAACCGTGGGAGAGGGTGGGACGGAGCTGCCAGGCGAGTTGGTGCCGTTCTCCTTCGCAAAAGCTTGGTGTTGGTGTGGACCCCAGACGACTGGCTGTGGAAGATGTGTCTTACTGCCATTGCCGATTACCAGGCTCTGCAACGTGTTGGTGCGGCTTCGAGTCCTTGGTGGCCCGCGTGGTGGTGCGATGCCTCCTACTCCACCATCCATTGCCATGCCGTTGCGTCCTCCAGACATAGTCATCGGCGAGAAATTGACGTCTTGGGGTGTGGCGCCTTTGCCAAGGGTGGACTTGTTCGAACTGGGAGTGTGCGGTGCGACGTAGGGAGCGTCCTTGGCGGCCATGTTGGCGCGCGCGGCCTCATGCTTGCGAGTGAAATGACGACGCAGGAATATTCCGCCGACCCAGAAGAAGACAATTGCCAAAAAGATGACGATAACCATGACTACCCACCTCCAGTGCGTGTGGAACCTGCAGACATGTTAGCGGCTTGGAGTAGGATAGGATGGACGAATGGACAGCGCCGCTAAACGGGATCTGCGCAATTGGGGTCTATATTGACGTACCAGTCGTTGTTTGACGAGTTCGCATTGCTCACACCCTGGGCTCCAGCAGCTACACCCGTCGCAGTTTTTGAGGCCGAGCTAGTCGTTCCAGAAGCTGTCGTTGCCGTCGCTGTCGCCGCGGTCGTCGTCCCGCCAGGTGGTTGAACTACAGGCCCAGCGCAGAGAGAGGTGTAGTACTGCGAGATCTTGGTGGAATCGTCGGGAGAGCAGCCCGTCGTTACACACTGAGCGCCGGAGGAGTAAAAGGCAGTGAGGAGGGTGGAATGGCAGAGACAAGACTGATAGGTTGCTTGGTTCGTAACCGGTGCCGCCGGGGGGATACAACCAGCCTCAGCTTGTTGGAGAACCGTACACTGTTTGGCGCAGTTGGGAAGCTTGGTGTAGTCGATGACACTCTCCGCCGCAGCCGCAGCCACGGCGAGGAAGAGGGCCAGATTGAGCTTCATACTTCCATTGACAACAAGTGATTAGAGAACGACTGAAACGAGTGTGTTGGTGGGGGTGCGGAACGAATGTGAACACGGAGGAGGATGGGAGGAGGTGTTGGGTGATGTTCTTGCAGGTGCTTCCTTCCCAGTGGCCCATGCGCTCCGCACCCCAGCCACGATCACCGCCAAACGACACGCCAGAGGGAAGCACAGGCGAGAAATGGGTAGGGCGAGAATATCCGTCGTCATATGTAGATTGCGGCATGTGATGTCTAGTTTATATCCAGAATCTATTCGCGATTTGAATGCTTGAACACTTCTCTATCCAAACCCATAAACGGGGAGTCAATGGCCAGACCATTCCATTCGCCTTTCTCCACATTATTTTATCCAGGGACACTCAGTTCGCTTCTTGGCGTGCTAGTCGATCGGATAAGGCGCCACAAAAAGCTTCCAAACTTCTTTTTCCGCCACGTCAAAACATGAAACGAAACAAAACGAAACAATATTTGCCATCTGGCGTCAAAGCTCCGAAGCCCATCCCGAACTGATTGCACAGCTCCATTACATCTTCATCCCCCATTCACTTAAATCGAATCTATCTTTCCGGCGCGATGGCCCCTTTTTCGCTCAACACCTGGAATCTTCACCACTAACTGCTTCAAGCCTGAGAAAGCCACCAATACTTGGCTACACACGCCTGCCACTGCAGAAAAAAGGTCCTATCCTGATTGGCTATGAGGTCTACCAGCCTTATCTACGCTCAGGAGCTCCCGACCTCCGCCTATCGAGTTAACATCTTTCCTAGCTTCGCCGGAGTTTGTAGCTAGCGCTCCAACGGCTTCTTTGGCCTACACTATGATAATTTCATTCCTACTAAGCATGACATAGTTCCTCTAACACTCTCCCGCATCTTATGTATGCTTCATACGTCGTTTCCTCACAAATTTTAGACTACATACTCTTCCTTGCCCTTCAATCGCTTCCCCTACCTTAAGCTGAAATCCTAGCGCAAAATCGGCTCTAAAGGCTTCACAGCTATGAGCCCGGTATTGGCTTGCTAGCTAATCGAGCTGTTTTCAAGCCTAAACCAGGGAAGACTGCTTTAACGCCATATGTCCAATGACCTCGGTGTCACACCCTACTACATTGAAGTCGCTCTTTTGCAACACTTCGGGCACCAATCTGGACCTCACGGTCCTTAGCGGTGGCTTATTATCTCTACCTCTTCTAGGCGCATCAATTACGCCCTCCTTTTTGAACGATAAGGCACATATGTTGTGCTCTAGTTTACTACCTGCCGTCTTTTCAAGACCCTTACGTTGCAATGAGTGAATACAGGGTCACTTCCACTTCTCTTGAGGACGATGCAGAACTGCCAGTCCGCCACAGTATAACCCTCCTAAGTCTGCTCGTAGCGTTCAATTCAGCTGGGAGAGCTCTACGAGCGGACTCCGGTGATTTGTAGTGTGATTGACTGAATGCTTAGCATCATGTTCAAGGGAGTTGTAGACGTAGCTACTTGGTATGTGGCCCTTGATCTAGGGCTATGGGGACTCAGAATAGCCTATTTTTGTAGAGGGAAGGCTTGGAACTTCCAGTCCAGCGATTGCTCAGAGCACCCGCGTGCCACGTGGGTTCTTGCTTATGTATCAGCCTTGTCACACGATGTGACATGATGACTAGGTCGGTGGTAAAAAGTAGATGGCATTGAAGGAGTGCTAGGAAGGTACGGGGTGGGGGTCCCCCATTCACGTCCAGCTATAAGGAGACTGAGACCGTGGGGGTTGGTGGCAAAGGAAGGCATGTGTAATGCAGCGGTGATCTCATCCATGATCAAGCCTCCATCTAAACTTAGTGAATTCGCCTTGTTGGGCAAGTTGAAGCGAGTTCAACTCCCCTAGCTGCGTAGCTCTACTAGCAAAATCTAGCGCTGGAGCTAGAACTAAAGATTATGCTGGCCCAAGCTGCAGCGTGCCTTTCAAATACGGCTAGCGTATGGCGGCATTCTCCATCACTTTAAAGATGGTTTGCAAACAGAACACTAACGCTGATTTCAACAGTCTTCTGCCCAGCCTTAAGGAGGCCAAAGAAGGTCCATGAGAATTCATATGGCGGCCAAAACGAAGCGTCACAGGGTGGACGACTTACTGAATTTCTAATAGTTTGGACATTGAACTATGGATTTCTCCGTTGCTATGAAGCGGTGTTGGTGCTAGTTCAGGAAAGATGCCGAGGGCATAACGACATAAAAATGTAACTAGGAAGGAGCGAAGGGAACGAATCTACGACTGTAGAGCATCAATATTGAAGCAATCCATCCCATAAGAAATTCATGCCTAGAAAACCATAGAAAACAGTCGAAACTCGAAGCGCTGTAAAGTCCACTCACATCTAGCTACTCCAGGAGCTGTTGTATTGCTAACTAACATCAGCTTCTGTAGACCCTAGTTTGAGTTTGAGGTTGCTTACCTTCGCATCAATGAGGTCATTGTATGGGACCACAAACCAGTTCCTATCAATGGACCACCGCTCTGGGGTCCCTCCACACAGCCAGTTGTAGTACCCAACCGGAAGGCCAGCTTGGGAGCTTCGAATTCAGTCAGTCATGTATCACTTGATCCAGAAAGAGGTGACTTGCCCATGGGTACGTATTTTAGAGTTGTCCTTCAAAACACTCCTCCCAAGTTCCTTGTTCCTGACGAAGTGCTTCTCCGTTACGCGACCCATCACCCAGTGCATATCAATCTTGACTGTATTCGGTACTACACCGGGCTTAGAGTAGGCATGGTGGGGGGGATCGAGGAGGGTCTTGACCAGCTCTTTAACCGTTGGCTCCGAATAAGGATCTGTCACATCCGGTTCCTCCACTTGGGACTGGCTAGGCTCTGCGGACGATCCTGGCGGAACAGCGAAGCCATAGTGGGAGACGGAGTGGTCTTGACTAGCAGTGTGAGTGAGCTGTGGGGCAGAGCCAGGCTGAGCGTTTCCAATCCCGAGGAGATTCTTGAGATTTTCGACAGGGGCAGTGAATTTCTTGTCGTCTCGAGGATCGTTGGGCATTGTAATGGAAATGAAGTAGAACGTATATAGAGAAGTGGATTGTGTGGTGAAATGATCAAGGAGTGGGCTAGCACGTCGAGGGTTCGCAGAGGGCTGAAGGAGTTTATATATCCCATGCCCCGCCCTGGGTAGCCAAATCGCAAGAAACACGTGAGCTGGTCCCTCACTACCAAACCGCCGCTGGCAGGGGTGCGCGGGAGGGGCGCTGCAATGCCGATATCTCGGCTGAGCATAAAAGAAGGTCACTCGAGCATGGAAACGGGATCCAGAAGAGCCTAGACTAATAGTATTGAATCGCAATACCACGTAATTTGTCACACGCCTCCGGAATTGGAGAATCACTGATTTTCTGCGCCACGCCCCCACTCGCACTCGCTATATCTAATCTCTAGCAAATTCGGTTTTGAAGAACTCTGGCGTCAGTATCATGCTCTCCTCCGTAGATGTATAATCGGGATCATCGCCACATAACCAACCGTGATATGCCCCTGGCAGACCTAGGGAAGCGCCCTGGAGTCGCAACTCGGAGGACCGCTTTAGGACGAGTCGCTCGTCAGACTCCCGTGGCCTGAATTGCTCTTTTCCAACAGTCCCAACTACCCAATTTATCGATAATACGCCGTGAACAAAGGCATGCGATGGTGGGGTGAGGAGTTGGCGTACGACATCCCGAGTTGATCGTTTCTCTAATGTTTGATTCCGGCGGGGAATGACAAAGCTGGAGATATTGAAATTGAAATTGAAAGCGTCAGAAGATCTAAAGGTCAAACCGCTATTGACAAGCGCAGACTGCTTGTTGAAAGAATTGCTGCTTTGCCGGGGTGAATCTGCTTGGTTCTCAAGCATAAGTACTTCCATATTTGATGACAGACGTTCGATATGTTGACAAAGGAAGCAATGACTATTCGGAGCACATAGCCTGCAGTTGATGATATACTGCGGTGACCGTTGTCCTTGCAGAGATGGAAGGATTGAAGAATAATGAAAGTCCTTTCGGGAGTGGTTGAAATGGTTGAAATTCTAATCAAAAGCCGACACTGTAAAAATTGGGTAGGGCCTACGATTAGTGTTTAGCAATACGCATAATGTCTATAAATAAGTTTCAAAAATTCATCACATGAGGTGAATCACATTCATTCACTGGGTTGAACAATGTCTTTGCGCCTGCTCGCTCGCGCTTCAAAATTCAACTCGAAATTTCCGCGGAAAGGTTCAATAAGCAGAACAATAGGACAGTGAGTAGAACTTTCTTATTATTCTTTGTGCGCATCTATGATGCTTTGTAGAACTGCACCTCATCCTTTGTGAAGAAACTTTCCTCTTATATCTTAACTCTAGTGCCGCACTCACATCTCCAAATAACTAGTTCATTTTGCATACCTTCTCCGTCGTATAGCACGCTTACAATGCAGTACTTTAAGGCCTCTTTTATCTTCCTTACATTCATTGGCTGGTCCGATGCTCGAGCGTGCAATAACTCGCCAGAACTTTGCTCAAAATCTTACGATAGAGTCACGTATCTCGGCGCCCACGATTCTCCCTTCATCCGGGACGCTTCGACGTCGTATTCTTCGTTCGGGAACCAGTTCTTCAACACGACTACACAACTAAACGCTGGCGTACGCCTCCTCTCTGCACAAGTCCATGTAGCCTGGAATAAGAAGACTGGGACGAGGGAACTACACCTTTGCCACACCTCCTGTGCATTGTTTGACGTTGGGCCACTGAAAGATTGGCTGTTCGACATTAGGGTTTGGATGGACAAGAATCCAAACGAAGTTGTCACGTTAATCCTCGTGAATGGCGAGAGAATCGGGGCCAGGGAATTAGAAAGTGAATACTCACGAGCAGATATTGCGCACTATGGATATGTCCCCGAACACGTCGCAAAAGCCCCGCCTCCATCCAATGAAACGAATCCGACATGGCCAACGTTGAATAGCATGATCGACAGTGAGCAGCGACTCGTTTCCTTTATTGCACCGCTTACACCTGACCAAGCAAACGCTCCATACCTACTCAGTGAGTGGGACTTTGTGTGGGAAAACCCTTACGAAGTCACCGACCCGTCAAACTTCACATGCGACCCTGACCGCCCCCACAAGGTCACGATGTCGAACGCAATAGAGTCTGGAACCCTTTTCCTGATGAACCACTTTCTCTATTGGCAGCAGGCATTCGGAATCCAAGTCCCAGACTCCAGGATTGTGAATACAACGAATGCTTGGGAAGGGCCAGGATCTCTCGGTGCGCATATGTTGAGGTGTTCGAACATGATGATGCGCCAGCCAACGTTCGTTCTCGTCGACTTCTTTAACGTAGGCCCTGCCATCAAGACTGTCGATATATTTAACAAAGTTTCGAAGCCTGTTGGTCGGATGAACGTCACTGGCCGTGTTGTCGATGTGGGTATGGATGTGAATTCAGGAGGAAGGTCGGCGGGGTTGTTTACAGTGATGGTGGGCATCGCAGTGGCCATCGCAGGAGGATGGAATATTCTATTTTGAGAGAAAGATACTAGGAAAAATGACGTGCAGAAAAGAGATTCCACAGTGGAAGCACTTAGGGTTGGGCATTTGAATGAAAATAGAATGGTTCGAGCATTTGGGGACGATACTAGGAGATTGTAGTGCGTCGCTGTCGTTACCAACCTTCAAACTAACGTCCCTCCATGCGTGGTGGAAAACCATCTGTGCCGGAAAATATAAGGGTTACTTTGACTTTAAGTGTAAGGCCGCTAGTCCTTACCTTACAAAGGATAATGCGCTGTAAGGCCGGAAGCGGCCTGTACGGGTCCTTACGCGCGACAGGTATATTTTTGTCCACCTGAAGTCCTTTCCGACATTCTCTAAAACCTCAAGCGACTTTCAGATGACCTAACACCAATCTCAGCAATCCATCATGCCTTCCAATTCAATGTGAGCGCATTTGTAGAAATGCTCACCGGAAAGAAGCCACCAGACTACGCTGATGCCATTCAGGCTCTCCGAGACGTCAGCGGACAGCGAAGGCAATGGAAATTTCTCTTTGAAGAAATTCAGAAACTGCGCGACGAAGTCGCATATCACAAAGTGATCATATCCTGTCTGGAATATCGACACGTCTTCGAAAGCCTCCCGAACAAGAATTCCATAAAAAATCAATTCAACTTAAAGCGATTGGAGACATCAACCTCCGCTTGGCAGTATACCTGGGAACTTGCTGCGAGAGAACAAATCAAGATAATGCTCCAGAACTACATAGATACAGCCGGAAGACCAATTCTATCTTGAGGAACGACCGTCGTTATGTTTGAAATTTCTGACCGCGGTTCCAGTCGGGACGAGGAGCTGTACTTGTTACCTAGAATTAATCTTTAGCTCTCCTTTCCTTATACGATACTCTACTGTCTTAGTCGAATTCACTCTTGTTTCGTTCGTTAGTATTTCCAAGTGTTTGGTTGCTCTAGCTACTGTGGTAACAACTACACCCTTGCTAGGGAAACAGGAAGAATATAGCTTTCTTTGAGCAAGCGATGATCTAGCCATTTAAACGGAGCATGAGGTTGAAAAAATAAGGATATAGGTGAGTTCCGCAACCTAGAGCCTCTACCATTCGAATTTAAATATATAGCCAGCCAAATACTACTTCGTCGCCTACAATGTTTGGATACCAAATAGAAGCGGCTTTATCTCAATTCTTAGAAGATTCCATCTGTTCAGAATTGTAAAAAGGGAAGATCAGGCTTTGTTTTTTTTCCTTCTAGAATTGCGATAATAAGATTTAGGATGGTCGGAGCGAATCTACAAACGCTGCAGTGCGCAACGGGCATGTGGAAGATAGCAACACAGCGGGCATTCATCACACAAATTTATTACAATAACACTGAAATCCTGCTATTATTTGCTTTTTCAATTGACGAGAAGAGATCTGAATTAGACAAGACCACGGGGTACTAAATAATTAGATTCGATTCAACTAGTCAAGCTATCCTCGTTAGCAACATCGTACCTTTCCATCTCTTAGAAATGACAGCAGCTGTGGAATAGCAGTTTTTTGCGTGCTAGGGAAATCTAGTTTTTAACTAAGCCTAGTATTGCATTCTTAATAGAAATTAATAAGCATGTAAACTCTTTAGAACTCAACGCGATAAGGTACTAAGGTCTACTCCTTTTACCTCATATTTGTCACTAGGTGAGTTCACATCCTTGGCACCAGAGTCCTTGCTCAGTGCCATCATTAAACAGTGATGGAAAGGGTATGGCGCCCATACCACTGAATTTATCATTAGGTCTAGTGTCCACATCATTTGTTGTCAGGATCCTGCGAAAGTGGGCCTAAAGGCGCTTGTTAATACCATGTTAACAGGTCAAATTTTTAAGCAGCTGGAATATCCTAGTCGCGCAAAGGAAATTCAACTCCAAAGCCTCTAGTAATCTATGCACCTAGAGAGCTAGTTGTTTTGCGGCTTTTACACTAGTAAGTCTAATTAAGCGCTGACAGGACTGTTTGCGTGGGACACAGTAGGTTCCACGGGACGGGCAGCGTCTTCATTTGCTGCTTTTTAAGGCCAAAACATTCTTTAACTAGTGGCAATAAGGTCACCCAGAGACCCTAATTAACAACCAGACATAGAAAACAGCACCGCTCAGCAGAGAACAGAAATAGAAGTGGGCCATATGCACCGCAGGATACGCATCGCTCAGAATAGAGGGCTGCATGAAGTGTAGTAAGAAAGTGAAGGCCTAGGATCCTTGCCCGGCTTAGGACCTCAAAGGTATGGCCTACGGACTAGACGAGATCCCTATATATAGGAAGACATTCCACGACGGCTTTACCGTGAAGAGAGACACGAGAGAGACGCAAGAGGGATTGGAGATCCAAGTAGAGGAGAGACTCGTGCAGGATTTCGAGAGGTAGGTGGCCAAGGCATCCGAGAGAGGATGGAGGCTCACATTGAATAGTTGTAAATGCGAGCTTTGTCAACTCGTCAACTAAGATCACACCACACAGGATGCAGCCGGGGCGGTGAGAAAGGTGAAGGAAGATGTCGTCAGAGAAGTTGCTCTCAGTCATGGATTTCTACTAATTCCGCCAGCGTTTGGGCAGGATGACCGAATTTCTCCGTGTGCTTTCCACCGATGGAGAGGTAGTGGCGATGTTTGCTGAGGCCGTGACCCGCTAAGACTCCGTACAGCCACAGGACTAATAGTCTTCACAAAGAAATCACACCGCGATGATTATGTAGGTGCGGGGTCGTTTTGCACTAGCTGAAATTAGTAGTTGGTTTGATCAGAAGTACTAACTAGGGTAGCAGCCTTGCATGAATTTGTGCGCGCCAGCAGGCACAGGCCAATAATAACTTTTTACCATTGTAGCAAGGTTCTAAGGCTTAATAAGACTATTTATAAGTGTTATAGAGTAGTAAGAGGTTGATAGTAGTGCTATAAAAAAGGAACTCTATTACACTATAGAAAAAACTTCTTTGTAAATTAGGCGCAAAGATACTAACTAGTTAATGTAAATGTAATTTATAAGAGGCGCCCTAGATCTTTATAAAAAAATAGCTATAGCATATTATTTATATATATTTTTAGTGAAGCTTAACGGGTGCGCAGAGTTATAATTGCTTAAAGTTAAAGTACCTGTTATATATCCTGGCACCGTGGGTTTTCCGCCACGCATGGAGGGACGTTACCTTGAGTAAGCCCCCTTGTGTTTGAGCTGTTACTATCCACTTTTTAAGATGTGCGATGCGTGCTCGGAGGTAGTCAGTCCACTAGGGGTAGGAGAATATGACGGAAGGTAGCTGGGGTTGAGGGGTTCATTGAACGTTTTCAGCGTCCCTTATGAGTGTAGGCATTCTCGTATGCAGCAGGCACAGTGGAATGCTTCACTGTTGCTATGTCACACTAGCCAAGGTCGAAGCCGATACGTCTACGCACAATGGATGGGATGAGTTTGGTGGTGACTTCGTTGAAAGGTGCGGAGTTTGGACTTGAGGCCCCCCGGGCGCCAAGAAGGTTTGTCTTGTTTGCATAGCTGGCGAAAAAGTTCCCTTACCATCTATGCTTCGTCCATCCATCCCACAACCTCGACAATGGCCTCCTCACGAACATACATACCCTCAATAGCGCTCTTACGTGCCCTCTCTCGACCAGGACCGCCGAAATGTTCATTTGTGTATCGAACCGACATTCAATGCCGCCGTGGTAAATCTTCCCAACCACCAAAACCTCTAAAGAAAAAAACGCCAGCACAAATCTACCACGACACTCTCCGCAAAGCGTATAAAGCCACTGGCATAGAAATGCCAAAACCGAGGAAAGGCAGGGCGCAATCCTATCAGGACATGCTGGACATGGGTCTCTCTGGCATTTCGTATGTTCAAATGGACGAACACGGGAATGAGCAGGTCATCGACCAGATCAAAAGCGAGGAGGAGTTTCAACGATGGCAGAAGCGAGATCGCATGCTGAAAGAAGATGCAACTAATCCGAATTATGACGATACAGAGCTACGTAAAATGCTGTTGGACGATTTGATGCGGCATCCAAGCTTTTCGCATTTAAGAGAGGAGCTACAGGAGATGAAGGAGGAACAGATATCCAAGGAAGAGGAGGAGCGACAAGAGAAGGAGATGGAGAAGGAGGTGGATGAAGAAATCAAGGACTTGGTCACGAAGCAGAAGGTGATCATGCATGA
This sequence comes from Lindgomyces ingoldianus, assembly GCF_010093535.1. NCBI lineage: Eukaryota > Fungi > Ascomycota > Dothideomycetes > Pleosporales > Lindgomycetaceae > Lindgomyces > Lindgomyces ingoldianus. The sequence goes on along the minus strand of NW_022985219.1, from coordinate 34,712 downwards.
TTCTTGGCAAGAAATGATCGATGACCCGGACTATGCTGATGCCAAAGAAATGCTCCTGGACGTTCAGTCAAGGTGGGCGGAGTTCGACATGATGTCAGACGATCCGGAGCTAGAGGCCGCGTTTCAGCGATTGACGGACAAACTACAGACGATACCAGCATTTCAAAAGAAACTGGCCGAGAGTGGAGACCGGGGTGATGCAGAGCTCAGGGAATTGGAAGAAATGGAGCAACAGCTTGATAAAAGCGAAGAAGAATGGAGCCAACGCAAAAAAGAGGAGGAAGAGACCGAGAAGGCGTTGGCCAGCAATGAAGGAACTGCCGAAGAAATCAACATTCTCTTAAGACAAATACAGGAGCTGCTAGCCGCCATTGGTGGAGATAGCGAGCTCGAGGGAGAGCTGGAGGAACTACTCCATCAAGATCCCTTCAAAGAGGTCCAAGATGAGTTGGATGCCGAGTTCGACTTTGAGAAGCTCGCAAAGGATATCTCCGATGGCCTCGATAAACTCAAGAATGCGCCTACACCTGAAGAACTTGAGAAGGACGAAAATGATGCCGAACTACAGGCCAAGGTTGACAAAATCATGGACGACCCAAAGCTTTTGGAGAAGCTAGCTTTCATCAAGGAACTTATGAAGGAGCGGAAAAGAGACATCACCCAGTTTGGCGGAGATGCTCCCGACCCAGCAACACTTTACAAATCCGAATTAACAACCTTCGGACAGCAGCTCAAGATTGCCGAGAGAGACCCAGAGCACCTTGCTGCGATACGTCGTCTTCGCATCCACCTCCTCCCACCATTTAATATCTCTCCTGCTCTGCGGTCTTTGAACCAAGCCCTTAAGTTCGCCTACCTCGGCGCGAATGACGACGTAAGACGCATTCTCTGGCGAGCGTACTCCAAAGCTCGAACGATCCCAACACTTCTGCAAAATATTCCCGATGATGCTTGGGATATGCTGTGGTATTCTCAGGCTGTAAAATGGCGCTCGAACCAAAACCGAGAAAACCATTTGAGGATCCTGCTGCAAGATCTTGTGAGCGTGGGAAAGGATGGCCCGCCCACAAAGCCAGAGCAGCTGATGGGGCAGGGGCAGCCAGAAGATGTTCAAGGGGAGAACGAACCAACTCCGATGGAGCAGGCTTTGGAGTTGGCGCGTGTGGCGAAAGCGGAATTCTCCTCAATGGAGGCTGCTACTTCTGTACGGTAGATATAACAGTGAGAGTAATGACAGACATTGATAATGTTGGAGGCATGCATGTTGTTGGCATTCTTGATATGCAGCCTTTGGAGCTTACAGAATTCCAAGGCCTGCAAAAGCAAACTCAATCACCATCCATGTTTCCAATGGGGTCACAGGTTTCGTACTATGTGTAAGCTGTAGGAGTGGAAAATCAGGTCTGATATCCCCCGTCATGTAGATTAAGTCCACATGTGGTTCGAACATGGAGCAGGGCCCATGCCTGAGTGGTACAATAGTGGGCAGCGCGAAGCTGTGACACCATCGTCTACCAATCAAGAAGGGGTGGCTGGGGCCCTGCCTTTTTTAACTTTCGACTTTGGGGCCGATTTAACTTACCAGGTAGATATCATTGGTTCGAGATTGTGTAAACGTGAACACAACACATTTAATTTACTGCAAGTCCGTACCGAAATCATAGCACCAACTATCGTGTATAGATTTCACCATCGCCGTTCTCCCAGCCTCCATTGCAATACCTTGCTCTCCCTTTAGCGGGAAGGATTGCCGCCATGTCGAGCACGCTTATCGGACCCGTTCCCACGCTCTTCATACCTCCATTCTCATGTCTTAATGTCATAACTTCGGGTGCAGATCCAAATATCTACGCTTCCAGCACCTCTCTCTTCATTGGCAATTTCAATGGGTTCTATAAGGGCAACAACTACCTCAAAGCAGCGTCAGATTGCTATCCCAGCTCTACAACAGGACTTAATTTCTGGGGCAATTACTACTGGTCGCCAGCATATTGTCCGCAAGGCCATACGCCAGCGTGTTCGTATCCTGCAGGTGGCTCTAGAGATAGCATTACAGGATCGTTATGCTGTCCTTCGTAAGTCCGAGTAGACCATATGCGCGAAAATCCCACTCCGAACGACTTGCATCTGACGTATGGGATGATAGAGGATTTCAATGCGTACCGGGCTGGCAACACGGCTGTCAGAAACTGACATCCGGGGTCCTTACCAATATCCTAGTTGCCGCAGCTCCCACCGCCGCATTCCAGTCATCTGGCGACCTCATTACGAAGTCTTTGGATAAGAGTCAGTATATTTGGGGAGACGGGGTTCCGGTTGCTTGGGAGAGTTCGGATACGGATATTTTATCACTTATCGCGAAAGTGACTGCTACAGCTGTGTCCTCTATGGTATCAGGTACAGGTGTATTACCAACGAGTATATTTGCGTCCAGGACTTCAACGACATCAACACCTACGCATACGCCCATCTCGGCAGCAGGTTCATCTTCTCCAAATACAGGAGTGAAAGTGGGGATTGGAGTTGGAGTTTCAATAGGCGTCTTAGCAATCCTCGGGATTCTGAGCTGGTTCCTGTGGCGCAGAAGAAGAATTAGCACTACTCCACAGATTGTTGAATTGGAAGGCTCGACAGATGCGCAGAAATACGCCGCAGGATGGGCAGACAATATCCCGAAACCTAGGTTGCCACCTCAAGAAATGGCCGGGTATAGAGAGGAGAGAGTAGAGTTATCAGCGGAGGCTCATCGCTGATTTTGGGGAGAACAATGCCGTGGCTGGTGTACTGTAGGTTTTAATTTCACAAAGCGTCATGGACAGAAGGTTTTCTACTACTTTTGGCACGTGTTCAAGGAGGTTTTAAGACAATATCTTTGGTTACGCAAGCACTCGGACGTCCATAGGGATTTGCCTCTTCAGTGTTCTACGAATTTATGCGAACTCGTGGTTAATGCTCCCGATTCTTTTGCCATCTACCTAATAGTACATGTGCTCTCTCTGTACTTGACTAACACCCGCATTCCTTAAAGCATGTTCTCTAAACTCAGGCGCCATAGATTTTAAAAGTGTGTAAAGCGACCACAAACAGCATTCACTCAAGCCCACAGAGGCACCAAGAAGTTCAAAAAGAAGGCAGAATGCCGCATTCACCCAGGGTCGAACTGCGGTCCAAAGAGCAAAAAGGGAACCGGCGCTAGATATGGGGAAATCTAGTCCGTAAACCCTATACAACTGCGACAACTGACATAAGAAAATGTATTGACGTACCTTCTAAGTCCCGAAGGACGAAGGGACGTGAAATTTTTAGGTTTATATAGACTACAAAAAGTGAGGCGAAAGTGGTAATTGGGGGTGAAGTGACGGTGCCGGTTGAAAATGTGCCGGGTTGCCTAGGAAGCAACGTCACGTTGTGCTAGGAGAAGACGGGGCAGGGTCGTGAACAACCCTCTACTGCCGAGGGCACGACTTCAGAGCGTCTTAGAATACTCGAGTTCAACGGGAGCTCAGTATTTCCCCATAAACCATGCTGGGTTGGCTTAGGTGCCTCCATATCTTGCGACTTTTGCCGCCGAAAATGGAGGCGTGTAAGCCAACAACTTCGGAACATACTGGATCCGCCCAGTCCCTTTTTCTTTTCCGAGTGAATAATTTTGTAAATTTAGCAAATATAGATGTAGCAGTACTCCCACCAGCTCTACCTTGGGAGAAATGATACCCTTAAAGAAAACGCAGAAGCGAATGCTATATGACGATTGCTAGGCAAATAGAACTTGGATTAAGAGTACTTGTTTTTTTTTTCTTTTTGATCTGCCGCTCTAAAAGCACTCAATCTCTCTGTATCCGGTAATTCACTAACTGGCGTTGGGCTTTCGTAGAGCTGGGAAAGAGTCCTCTTCCGTTCGGCTAACACTAAGGTAGGAAAGTACTGTGCCTGTTTTTGGTTTGGCGTTAAGACAACGGGTGAGTAACGGGGACTAGCATGTCTTTGTTAAGCATCAAGGTTGAATTTGCTATGAATAGACCGATAGGCGTAGGCGCCGGGCATGCCGTGGCGGCTATTATGTAGACGTGATTATGTTCAAGGCAGCTCATCGCAAAGGCAACAAGTCAGACGCCTAACAACAGGTACAGCCTATGGGAGTCTGAGGAATACTTGAAGCTATCATGCATTGCCAAATGGACATGTGCAGGGCGATGTTCGATGGGTTGGAGTTTCGGTCAGGCCTGTCGTTAATTCGTTGTTAGTTGGGTGTCTCGCTTTGAGTGAACAAAAAAATGGAGCGCGGCGTGGTCTTCTGCTCCAACTATGAGACTCCATCAGAGTGATAGTCTACGAGCACTTAAAAGTTAAGCTACTGCGCCTCTCTGGCGCGTAGGATGTCGGGACGTAGCTAGAATCGATGAAATCCAGCAGTATTAGCTGATTAGCTAAGATCTTAAAAAATAGAAGTGCTGTGCCGTACTACAGAACACTTGCCGGCCGATGCGTATAAATCTTGGCCCTGCCCGGTGCAGTTATTCCACCTTCCCTAGTGCACAAAACCCAATCGACATCTATACACCAATCTTTTGAACCCACCGTTCTGCCTTCTTTTGTCCAATAATCCTTTCTTGTTTTTCTCTGTTCTATCTGCTCAACGAAGTATATTGTCTCTTATAAAATGTCTAAAGTCTGGAAATCATTCAAGGGCTTTATCCTGGGTCGGACCATTTTTTGAAATTATTCATGAGCCACAAGGAAGGCCAACGCATTCTTCCAGCCAATACCGTAACGGAGAACACGAAGCACCAGCTTCGGATCGACGCTGGTGAGGTCAAGGACGGCAAAAAGAACATTTACCTCCAAGCAAACTCTCAGGCTTAGAACATTTCGATCAAGAATTTCATAAGCAAGAACGGAACCTACGCGAATATCGCTAGCGCCCAAATTGACATCAACACTTCAAAAGACAAGCAGAAGCAAGAAGCCGAGAGGGCCATGGCGGAGCTCCAAAAAGGGTTCAATAGCAAGATTGGATAAAAGTGCGTTGAAATGCCTCCAAAATGTTTAATTCATTCTCACAATCAGCTTTAGTGGTTTCATCGAACGTGTTCGCCGGACCGATCTAGTGTTAGTATAGCCTGTGTCTTGACAGATTGGTTTGAGAAGAATAGTACAATCCGCTATGCCTTCGCCGTTTGATATTTGAATCAAGCTGTGTTCACTCAGAATCGAGTGAATGGCGAAGCTGAACAGAACCTTTGTTGCTTTTTGAACAGGGCGCAATTATTTGAACGGTTTTTATCAGTATTGGGTAACTGTCTTCGTCGTGTTTTCAAAAAGAGCAGTTCCTCGGGTATCATGCTGTGTAGCGATATACATCGCGACACAAGTCGAATATAACTTTCCAATCTATATTGTACCACTGAATCCGATGTGTCACTAAATAGTGCCACCTTTGGCGAAGTGTTACCCTGCTGTAAAGGCTCCTCAATGGATAGCAAACGCGTAGGGGCTAAGCGACTTATCGATGGTAATGTGAAGCGTAATCCAAAATGACTAATGTTAAGTCTGTGAACGTTCCAGATATGGCCAAATTCTCCGAATCTCCTCTGGAGATTTGTTGTACTCAGCGCTTCTTCGCATGATCTCTTGGAGCAGCGCCTCGTTCTGCTGTTGTTTTGTCGCGAAGTCAACCTGGGGTGTAATCCAGCCCTCGAAATCGGTGCCAAGTATCTTCCTGGCCAGCTCGTGTATTTTGTGATAATCACGATATTCTTGGAACTGCCGCTCGTGCCTTTGCAAATCGTCCTCGCTGAAACTGACTGGGCACTGGTCGATGAAGCCTAGATCGGTCCACGTCTTGGAAATCTCAATAAGACAGGCCCGAAGTGGTACTATGCCTTCTTCTGAGACCTCTCCACACCTGATGAAGAGCTCTCGTACAAATGATGGTATGCGCAAGGCTTTGTATGCCTGGTTGTTTTCAGATGCGCTGCTAAGTTCATACACCTTTGCTAACTTAGCTTCCTTTAACTTATACTCCGCATATTCTTTATCGTCTGCGTCCATCTCGTCATAGTTTTGTGGTAGCTTTGGGAGCTCAGTAGTGCCAAGGGAGTAGTATTCTTCAATTGGCAAAAATCCTGGGAAGCGGGCTTGTAAAAATAAAGGCGAGACTACATTCGACTGCCAGTCAATAAGCGAGACGATGTTGGCTGGATTTTCTTCAGACACGTAAATATTGCCCATGTGGAGATCGGTATGCCACAAGACTGGCTCAGAGACCTTGTTGATGAATGTAGACTCGTTCAACCTAGACATAGCCTCTTTGGTCGATTTTAGAACGGCGATTTGTTCCTCGAAGGATCCACAGGGTGGGCCAGAGGTAGCAGTCGTCAAGTTCTGTCTTAGGAGCGCAATCTCCCGGTCAACAAGCGCAATACCGAAAGAAGACAAATCTGGCCCTGTTGAGGAGAGTCAGCTAGGAAGTTCAGTTCAAGATGTTCCACTCACAGGGTCCTTGGTTGAGACGAGAATGCACAGACGCTATCTTGGCTGGAGCATACCACCCTCGCTCGCAAGATGGCCCTATACAAAACTGCCCAGAAGGGTCTACTCCACGATCCAAAGCGACATATTTGTTGTCATCTACCATAGACTCGCGGAGGTAAAGACTTCCGCTGGCAGGGAAGCGAATTTCAGTCATCTCGCCCTCAAGCTTTGTTAATTGCTTCACGACGCACAATTGATCCCAATCACTCATTTCAGCCCATATCTTGAATAGCTGTATTCCAGGAGCCTTTTCCATCATGATATATTCAGCACTAACGGGGTTTGATGGATCAGAATTCCAAGCTAGAACTTTCGGAACCGGAACTTGAGTATGCGCATGAACTGCCGACAGCAATATCATTAATCTGAGTTATAACAACAATTATAGACATAGGGGCCTTACGATATTGAAGAACAGCCACTTCAGACGCTGTGGTATACTTCGGCGGCCCAGCGATGGAGAACGGTATTTTCGCAATAAGTTCGCTTCCATCCTCCTTACACAAAAGGAGTGCCTTGCTGAAGCCGCCTTCCAGCTTTTCAATTGCACAGACAGGCGAATGTTGGCCGCCAGTAGAGGCGGCTACCGCGCAGAGTCGATCGACATCGAAATTTACATATCTGCGATCAAGAGCCTTTTTCTCGTTGGCCAGGAAACGTCCATTCGTGTATTTAAATAACTCTTCGCGGTTAATGGGCTTGCCTGCTATGATTTAGCTTCGGTTGAAGGTTGGGTATGCGTAGGCATTACCTTGGCATGTAATGGTGAGCGCTCGAGAGGGCTGAGATGACACGGAACGTTCGTTGGTGCTCCAACACCTTCTATTGATAGCCCGGAGCGCATGAGCCAATAGCATGACTGCTTCGCCTCAGTATATGATCTTTGGGGCGGGACAGGCAAGTGAGTAGCGATAGCAGAGGCGCGGTTTCCAAGAAGACGATCAGAATAACGTTAGTGCGCACCTGAGGCGCCGCCTAGACTCAATTAAGCAACCAGCACAAACGCCTGCAGTTCACGCTTTCGAGTTCAACGGGAGCTTAATATTTCCTTACATGCGCTAATGAAACACTCCTGCCAGACATTCTAAGCATTCCAGCTTCTAGCCCTTCGAAATTCTGCTTGTAGACGCTGCCTCGTCAAGCTCAATATCCTGCCTTCATTTCTATACCTTCCTGCTCTGTAGTGGAGTGATCTCTTGGTCTATCACCATCCAATATGCCGGTGCGAACTTCCTTTCATCACCAAACTTTCCCCTCATTCCACACGGACCTTGCCAAGACACTGTTTGTTCCTAAGTTTACTTGTTCCTCTTGTCTCTCTACCCATGATATCTTTATGAAACCTCTACGCGCTAATATGGGCTTCCTCATTACTTCGGCCTCGAATCCCGCGACCCTCCCCCTTACGCGCTCTAGCCGCAAAAGACTTATTGTTTTTGGCACGGATAAAGAACACAATTGGGGGACACAAGTGCGATGTTCACGCATATATATATTCGATTTTACCGAATCAACCCTTCTTTCACCGCTATGTGGCCTATTATCAAGCCAGATATCGACCGCCCAATTGCATTTGATGCACCGCCGCCGAATCTCGAACACATCAAATCCAAATCGTGTTCCACTCTATCCCCTACCCGAGCAGTTCCAGAACTCCATCTGAGAGTCTGAACAGTCCGCTTGTTCAGACTCCCACAACCTGTCTTATACGTGGCACCGAGGACGCCGAGCATTGTCGTACATGAAACGGGAGGAGGTACGGCATGGAAAATTGTCTTCTCAACATAGGATGAAGACAGCAAAATACTAGTAGAGTCCTCTTCACACAACAGCGAAAACGTTCCCAAAAGCCCCCTTTGCAATCCTTACCACGAAATTCGAGCAAAATTCTCACCACACTCAACGACCTCTTTATTGACCATCGCCGTGTATATCGCATGGTAGAACTCTTAACAGGTGCGCTCTACGAAAGCTACCCCTTAATTACCAACTCTAGGGCTCAAACCTTAGCATCAAAGGCCTTCAAGATGGTCTCCATCACAAGAATCCCTTGTCTTATCTCCTAAAGACTCGCTCTATTTCATCCTCTGCACATTCACTAAATCATTCCTAGTGCAATTTCGCGTTCTCATGTCCAAATAACACTCACGAGAGCATCATTCTCCTCTGCGTCGATAAATCCGAACAGGACAACTTGGCTCTCGCGTATGCGCTTCCTATAACAATAAACGAACCTGCAGTTACCCTGCTTCCTAAACATCCCGAACCCCAATTAAACGTCTCGCTTCCGCGGGTCGTGGGAGAGGCAGTCTACCTTCTCCGCAATTTGGCGTTGGGAGAGCGGGGGCTTTGACAGCGACTGGGAATTCGTTAATGAGGACTGTGCTTTGGATTCTAGACTTCAAATGGGAGATATGAGATATGAGGGATCTGTTGCCGGTGATGATGGATTAGTTGATCTAGTTGCTACTGGAGACGACTGTTTGGATGGAGGAAGTGGAGCAATTTTAGTAGATGGGATGAATGAAACAGTTGCTATGGATGATTTAATATTAGGACCGGAAATTTAAAGACGGAGGAGTTTATTGTTATATAATGCTATATATTCAAGGCTTGATCGTCATGGTAGTTAAGAGCGCGATTTCCAACGCCCAGAGAGAACCACCAGCCTCATCATACTACAGATTAGTCAGTCCAAAGCCATCGCAAACCATCCGACAATCCGACCCTGTCCCTCGAGGGCTATTAAATATTCAGGGTAAGATGTTATAATCCTGTAACTATGGCATCAGCTGCATTCTGAGGGAAGGGCAGTTGGCATGAAAGAGAGAAAGTAGATATGATCAGACAACAGCCTGTTTTTAATGTCATAGCAACCTCGTGGAATTGCAAGATTGCGATGTCTAAAGACCTAGTCCAGGTTTTGCAGTCCGGTTACCAGAAGGGTACCTCGACGGTTACCTTTCTTGTTCATCATTAGAGGGCAAGAGAACGAAAAGAGAGTGGGCGTATCGTACGTGGAGTTCGGGTTGAAAGGAAGAGGCGTAGCTACGGTGAAAGTGCGTGGGCGTGGAGACGAGATATCTAAGTACAGTATTAGCTGATCTGTCGTTTCTGTTCGGGCAGAAACATCATACCTTTTCGAGAGGAGTGCCTTCAGGCTGGGACTGAGCACCTAGGTGTGCTGGGAAAGGGTTGCAGGATAGTTTTGGCTGTGGTTCGGCGACAGGTATTCGGCGGGATAGATCTGTGGCTCCTAGATGTTTGGATGGGAATTAAAAAGGGCATTTAATCCAAGGAGTGCGACAAAACTGCGAAGAAACTGCTTTTTGAAGGACCGAAGGAGGAAATGTTTCACTTGAAGTAATGAAAGATGGTGTGGGTGTGTTGTTGCGGAAACAATTCAACCTTGGGAAGTGAATGACAATTGGCGTTAGGACGCAGTTTGGTTGACATCACCGCGGGCCAAGGATCAGACTTTGTCCACATAAGTGCCTGGATTGAGCCTTTCATGGAAGAAAAAAAAACGTAGATAGGCAATAGAAGTAATAACGAACAAAGCTCATGTCAAGAAAGGGGGAATTAGTGGCACCGAGACTGACTGTGAGCGCTGAACGCGAATTGGCTATCTGCTCAGCTATGCTACGTATATACTCCTTCGCTACGGCGGAATTTTCGATGCTTAACGCGAAGGTCATATTCCAGCTTTATTGTCACCCAGTTGACCATTGGATCCAGAGTTGTCAATTCGGGTGAGAATGAGGAGTGCGAAAGGGGGTCGGGAATAATGCATGGAACAAAGTTTTCCCGTTACCCTAAGGGTCATCCTTGCCCCTTGCGCAGATCATGAGCAACGTCTTCGGAACTCTAAACCCCACGCAACACGTTTGTATGACCAGCTCATTTCTTAATGCGCCAATATTAGCACACGAGAGACTTTGGCCATGGCTTGTATACCTACTATAACTGCCTTCCCGCGAAAACTTCACGAATCCTCCTCCGCCACATTCCCCTAAACGTCAAGCCATCCTCTATTGTCCCTAGAGCAGCGCAGCATCACGTCTTCTACTACGCCAGCGTGTGATTTGATGATATACAAGGCTTCACATGCATAGGCTGGCTGGACCTTAAACATATTCAGAAAAAGCGGGACTTTAAACGGCGCATGACGGGTTTTAGGTGCAATGTTGCTAATAAAGGCTTAGACTAGCGAAAAGGCTGCGATATAGCATCGATAGAAAAGAGCTCGGAATCCTAGCAGCGCTGCTTGTGCAGAGTAACGGAAGCCATGTAGTGGTGCTAAAAGTTAGATCCTCCATTTCTGTGCAGCTAACGCCTCGTAGCGATTGATCATAGTACCCCCTTTGATCACTAAACGATTCACTTAATCCATGTCTCTTTCTGGTCTCCATTTCCTTTGTGGGATCATACCCGAAATACACGGTGCTGGCCCTGGCCCTCGCCCACACCTATCTGGCGGACACCAAAATACCTTGGTGCTGTCTCGACACTGGCTCAAAAATCTGGCTCATTATATTCAAGCTGGAGGAGTATCCTTGGTCCAATTTTGAAAGCCCCGGCAATTCTGGAGTGTCTGCTCTCCTTTAAAGCCTGTGGTGGTTGTTGAGGCTTTCATTACTGGTACACTGTCCTTAGCCGGGATAGCGCACCATCTCAGTCCCTTCCCACATGGCCTCCACATGTCCTTCTTCATTACACTTGTCATCAAAAATTCTTCTCTACTGAGCAAATTAATGACTTTATATCTCGGTCTCATCATATACAAGCTTTTGATTCACAATGAACTCTGCCATCCCCTTGAACGACTTGACACCTGCTAGGTGCAGCTTTGAGGGGCAATTATCGAGATCTAACACCAGAGCTGCCCAGCGCCAGGATGATGGGGAAGGAAATGAGCAGCGGAGATCAACTTCTGAGGTATGCGGCCGCTCTTTCCGCTGTCTAGTTGTCTCGATGCTAGAGTCCTTTGCGACTTTGTTGCTAATTGTCAATGCCCACAGTCTCCTGCGATGGGAGGTGGAGGGCCAATTCAGCGAAGGAGATCTGGGCCTTCGAGCCTCGAAGCCAGAATAGCGCGGACTCGCAACTCAACATCGAGCATCCACCCCTCGAGAACACGAACTACCACGCCACCGATTCCTACGGTTCCTGGTGCTGCTCATCAACCCAATGATCCTCAGTGTAGAACAACCGCCAGCCCGAACCTCCCAGAAGACGGAGGGCTCATTGATCGGCAACCGACACCAATACCGCCACAAATGTTGAATGAAGGTAGAAGAGCATTGCCAGCACGATACCGCCACCAGCGCCAATCTGCGACCCACGACGTTACTCCAGAATGGCAGGCCGACAGCGACCCGTATCGCTATCAAACTCTAGCTCGCGTTCGGTCTAGCTCTTCGACGTCTGAACAGTTCCGAGACGGTAGACCGACTCCAGGAGTAAATAGTCAAGCACCCGCCATCCAGACTACCTTTGAATATAACCTCGTAACCAAGGAGTATGAGGCAGTCACGACGGCAAACCATGCAGTGATTGAACGAGCAGCGCGGAATGCAGAGAGACGGAAACAGCAGCTCCAGAACATGGAAGAGATGCAAAATTTTAACAATGCTCGTCGAGCTACGTCACCCAATAACATAGCCAGCACCAACATGTCTTTTTCTCAACGCTCTCACTCGTCATCAGTAAGCGCCTCCGTACGGAGAGTTCATTTCGACGACCAGGACAATCAGGAGCAGCAATCCTACAGACCCCAACGTCACCCAGCTTTTGAAGGCCGGTCTGTCATGCGGGAAGGGATGCTAATACCTAGGCCTTACGATCCTGACAATGAAGAGCCTCTTGACGCAGAGCTCTACGATGATGCAGAGCACCCCATTATTCAGCCCGAAAGTGATCTTATGTCACCACCTGGCACCTCTCAAGAGCCACCAACTGCTTACACACGGTCCAAAGGTAAACAGCCCGCAATCCCTCAAATTTGGCTTGATACTCCGAACCGCGACGCCATACCTCCCAACGCGCCAGTCCCTCATAACTCCTCAGAAGGGTCGCATCGTCAACGAGCGCCCAGTCCACATCCCCACTCTATTCTCCGTCGACCACACCGCCAGCGCATCGATCATATTCCATGTTATAAACGGGCATACCGAGCCATCCGCGAACAACCAGAAATCCACCCCGATGACCTCGATCCGCCCATTCCATGGTACAAGCGTGCCTACCGCGCTATCCGCGAACAACCACAGGAGCATGGTCCAAACATCACCGGAGCAGCCTTCATCATGCAGCTCGAGCACGACATTGCTCCCACGAATTGGGCTCTCCATATCTTCCAATTCATTTCTTGGCTCACGTTCATAGTGCTATTCCACTTTTGGACAACCAAGAGCAACAAGAAAGTGGCAGTAGACTGCTTCGAGCTGAAAACAATGATGTATGCTCTCGCACTAAACCCCGGATCCAAATCTTTGAACAGCCCCGGCAACTTCAACAACAGAAGCTTGTCAATCCCATCTAGCGTTGAAATCCCTGCGAAATTCTTCAAGAATGGTAGATTGGACTCTTCAGTCTGCGTACTCTCTCCTCTTGATAAAAGGCTCACTCTATTCGACAAATTCCATGGCCAGTTTATTATCGGCATGGTATGCGTGATGATGGCGAATCTCTCTGAGTTTCTCATATTCAAGGCGTTGTCCTTGGTGATGCAGAAAAGTGGTGCGTATGGGACGAGAACGCTCTTGATTAGGGTTGTGACGGGGCTTGTGTCAGCGGCTATTGGGAGCGCATTTATAATGTGGTGGGCTGGTACCGCTCAGGGGCTTTTTAATTAGTTATTGATAGATGGAAGCTGTTTCTGACGCTATTTGTGCAGGCTTTTTCTCAAGTTGACATATTTCCCTATCTTTGCGTTTGACAGCAGATGGCTCGAAATGTTTACGTCTGAGTAGGGAACGGCTGTAGCAAAATTGGTAAGTCTCTTGCTAAAACTCTAGAATAGCACTCTCCTTCTAATTCGCCTCCTGATTCTACGTTTGTAGTAAGCTGGCTATTGTCTTCTGCAGTAAATTTCGAAGACTAAAATGTAAAGAAACGCGGATTTCACGATGAAAGCTGTGGTGGCCTCCCTTGCTTGTTCGATATCTTAATTGTTTGAGTTCTACCTGTTTGACACTCACGTATACTTAGATCCAGGACATTTCCTGCTTATAATATCGTCGCACAACCTCGTTCCGAGGTCATTTAGTCTTTTATCTTCATTGGTTTTTGGATAGGTTGTGCATTGGGGTTTTGGGAATTCAATATTGGAAGGGGATAGAAGAGAATGCACATTGAACGTGGCTTGAGCCTCGAAATATACATTTCCAGTTCGGTAGGCTGGCAGGTGAATTTATCCACATGCTTGACTACCTATCGTTCTGAGAAGATAAGCTTTGAAGAGAAGAGTCACGTGAATCCCTCCTGAATACACGCAAGCTAAGTGAGTAGGTCATTTACAACCTCCCAGATTAGTCAACTTAGCACTGAGGTGAATCAAAGAGATACATCAAATACCCGAACAAAGGGTCATGTACTCATATGCCACCACCAATATTCTCGAACATTTCAAGCACACTACGCTGCTAGTAAACATGAACGGGATAACCTTTTCCAACTCTGTACGAGAGAGTTTTAGAAATCAGAGCCTTACAGATGAAATCCTGAATAAGTGGTTCAATTTATTAATTGACATCCTTTTCATTCATTCCTCATCCAGCTACTCTACCAAGAGTGCTCTCCAATTGTAGCTCTACCATTCGGTCGGCTTGCACTTCCAGGAGTCCTTTTGCGTGCATGGTTTCTCTGACGGGTTTGGCTTCTTCGTAGTCGATGGCGCAGGTGTAGTTGCTGCCGTAATGGTCGCTGGCCCTGGAGGGCACAAGGATTCTGGAGGGTGCACGGTTGGTTGCGTGCAGGTGTCGAAGCAGCTAAACGGAATTTATTAATTACTGGAGAGACCTGGAACGAGGCAGATTGGGTTTACCCTCCGTAGCCCTTAGTCTCACCGTTAGCGCAGACTGTAATTGCATCAATGCAAATGCTGAGCACAGAGCATGACGGGGTAGGAGTTGGAGTCCAGGAGGGCGGTTTAGTAGGGTGAGCTGAAGGTGGACAGTGGGGCTTGGTGAATGTTTGGAGGCGCTCGGCTGGAGAGTCGCATTCATCCCAGCAACTGGAACGGATTAGCTCGTAAGCTTTAATTGGGTTTTACGAGGGTCACTGAGTGTAGGCAAGTTGCTATGAGTACGAACAGGATGCTAAGTGGGAATTTATTGCGGCGCTGGGACGTATGAGATAGATAGATACATACCCACCGTATGGCATGTTGCACTCATTGGTTGCTGTGTAACAATGTTCTTTTGGGCAACCTCTCGGAGCGGGATTAGCGGCAGCGAGGAAGGCGAAACCCAGTAAATTAAAGTAGGTGGCTTTCATGGCGTGGGAGTGCACGGAAATTGCTGATGTCGTGTTCGTTCTTTAGGCGAGAATGTGGTCCAAAGCAGCTTCGAAATGGGATCCTGAAGTTGGAGGATGCAGATCAGGTGGCAAGTTAAGGTAAAAAGTAAGCCCCGAAGTCAATGATTGACACAGCTGAAGCCGCTGATTATATAGATCGACTTCGGTGGTGATCCGCCGCGAGATTGAAGCACGGCCCTTGAGCTCAATAAATCGTTCATCTAAAACATCTCCTCCCCGGAAGTCACTCGTAGCGAGCACGAAACTACCATCATTCTCAATTTTCCTGTGTTTGAGGCCTCTTCCATAAGTATTGATATCTTGTACGCCCGGTGGTGAAAAATGATTGATTACTGCCGAGGTGTTGGCCAGATACATCTCTCATGTGGTGGAAACGCCTCTAATAACATTCCTAAGAAGAGAAGCGAGGTAAATGAGTGGAAGAGGGAAGCCTGGCAGCTAGCAGGCGGAGAGGGAGCATTCCAATCTTTATTGTGGCGTATGCAAGGTAATATGTCTCGTTTTTTTACGTTACGAACAAGACTAGCTGAGATGGGACAGGTTTTGTATGAGGTGAGGATTAACAGCGTGATGTGAGTGCAGCTATTTGATCTAGAAGCTATACCAGTTTTCTTACCGTATTTGCAATCTTATCAGCACACATCTCCTCACGAGGTTTCTTCTCACGCGTTCGGGAGAACAACAGGTTTTGATGCTTCGCGTGAGATGGGAAGACTCGAGGATAAATTTTAGATTATCCGCACACGTGCCTGGGCGAGGGACAGTAGATCCCCGGGTCCACAATACTCAAAATCCGAGAATATTTTGCATTCCGCAGCATTCGCGGGGATGTTACGTGGCGGCAAGGGGGTCGTACCGGTAATCGGGAAGGCAATGAAGTGGGTTCATCTATCAGTCTTGGCATCGGACCATAAGAGAGTGATTAGGCTATAGCGAGATATCAGCATGCGGATATGACTCAAATAACACAGCTATGATGATTGCAGAATATGTTTCCTCGAGGTGCGGTGTAATGGCTTCTCCAACATGGCGAATTGATACCCAGGCAGCGCCGAGGTAGAGATGAGGTCTTAGAGAATGGGAGACTAATATTGCATGGAACATAACTTTACTAGAAGCGGAGTCCAGTACTCTCTTCCTTATAGGAATAAAGGACTTTTGACAAGTGTTGAACGTAATGGCACGGATCTCATACATATCCACGGAGCGCGCGATAGAGAGTTCTTCAGAAATATGATCTTATCGTAATTTCTTCTGAACCATCTACATATGCTTCCGGATACCTGGAGCAATGTCAGTAGCCGCGCCAATGACCAGGTACAGCGAATATTGACGAAAAGGCGAGTGCCATCGGGTGCTCCACATCTAAACGAAACTGGAAGCAACTCTCCCCTTTAAATGAAATGTATGTCGTATATTGATAAGGCATACTCAGTCTTGTTGACGGATCGGCCCTGGTTTTGGAGGCAATCCTGAGTCTTGATTACTGAAGTTGTACCATAGCATTAGCGCGGTGATGGTTGACCGGTAGATCCTGAATGTAGTAATCTCATCAGAAAGCGGAGCTTGAAAATGGTTGTCAGGAAGAAATGGGCGACGATTCGTCGATATTACTCTACTATATCGTCCGGCGGTAAGGACCAATAGGATTTCCAGTCGTTGCGTTTGGGGTAGAAGCGTAGAAGTCACATCGAGATAAGCTGCAGATTTTAGACAGGAAATCTTAGCATGAGAAATCTAGACATTGATAGAGTCGAACCATAGAAGGGTTGATGGTGGGAGATGCAAAGACGCATAGTACGTCAATATTGTGTAGCGTAGTTTACACGAAACCTAGTCGCTAGGTATTTTTTTCTCTTCCGGGATGGGGAGTCCCATTTCTTCCAGCACGACACCACCACCCTAAGCCAAGGATCTGGGAAGAGGCCTCTGATACCAGCTCTCCATGGTGAAGTCCTTCTTCGGCCCACTGACATCGTACGTGATTCCAAAGCAATCCAAAGCTGCGCCCCTGAACCTGAATTCGCTGCTGCTCTTATACGTATCTGGATCGCACCAATGGCTTCCATTGGCAATCCAGCCCTTCCCGCTATCGGTTGACTCTTGGAATTCCATCTGATTAAAAAACCTCTCGACGCTTTCACCATCTTCTTTAACGAACCAAGCAGTGATCTTATCTGAGGCTTCATTGTAACGGTAAACGTATCGCCGCGTCGCTGGGAATGAGTAACCGTTATCCGTAGTAAAAGTGCCCTGCTCTATATATAGGTATTCCGCCGCAAACTCTGGGGAACTTGGGATTCTGGGGTGAAACGCTGCGGTACCCTTAAGCGTTCCTCCTGGGGCAGCTGGCGACTTTGAGTCAATTTTCCGTCGGAGCGTCCAGTTTCCCTGCATCCCTCGAAACGCTGCGACTGCTACGAATCTCGCATTTTTTTCTGAGTCGTCAAGCACTATCTGTAGCTCTTGGATAATATTTCCAGCTTCGCCTCCTTCAGTAGCATACCTAGCCGCAAAACAAGGTCCTTCCTGTCTGCCAAACACCGAGTCATTGCGCTGGATCCCCAGCATACGAGAAAATTCTTCCATAAATCCCATGTAATCGCCCATCCAGAATTGCTGAATGTTATTTATCCGAGACTTGATCATCTTCCTTATATCTTCCATCTCTTGGACGTCAGTGATGGATGACCCCGAACCTTCCTCTCCATGGGTTATACCACTCCATCTCGAGGTTACCATCCGCGCCTGCATTTCCATAAAACCCCAATAGGGACCTTGGTAAAACCCGACAAACGCCATTTCTGGTATGGAGGGATTGAATACCGAACCGCGGGAAAAGAGCGTAGGAACTTGTCGACACTTGGCGTCGTACCCGAGAGCTTCCTTGATCGATTCAGGCAAGTAATCAAGGTTCGCTTGGAAACCTGTCGCTTCGATGATGCCAACGACGTTGTCGATTTTTGACTCCTTCAAGAGATCAGCATCTGTAAATAGGGGAACAAGGGGTGAAACACCCACGCGCTGATCCGATACACCCCAAGGCTCTTCTGAACGAACCTCCACTCGGGCGGTCCCACTACGCCCTCCATCCTGAACGATCGTACCGCGGCCTCGAACAGGAACAATTAGGCCACTCCTTGCAAACTCAGTATAAGTATCGGTGATACCATTGAAAGCGGGAAATTGCATCTCCTCTGGTTTGTGTACAAGTTCGGGATATCCAACGTCTCGCTGATCGCCCCCTACTATCGATCTAAGGTAACTGTGGCCCTTCCTTGCGTTCTCTGGTGGAACACGGCCAAGAGGTGCAGATATCGGACCTTCACCCCTCCTACTCAGATTGTACAACACAATGTCTATCGGGAGAAACTTCGGGGCCAGTTTGAAGTTTTGAACGGACGGTTCGTATGGATCTTGAGGTAGGTATCGGGGTAGACAGTAGAAAGGACGGTTGAGGACATGGTAGACTTTGCACTCTGACCAAGCAGGCTTGGGCTGACCCGGGGCATATTTTGCATCCGAAATTTGGAAAGCGGCAGTTGCTGCAGCTTCTGAGCCACTGATTCCGCCTCCAATGACCACAATATTGCCGGGCTTGTTGGTCAACGACGAAACATCACGGAACTCCGACGAATGAAGGACTTTTGTAGCTGCAGTAGAGGTTGAGGCGGAATAAGCTGCCGGGATTTCAGGTCGATCGTAAAACCCACTGGCCACGAGCAGGTAGTCGAATTCGTCGTTTCTAGTTTTCTGAGAGGTCTTATCGATTGAGGAAACGCTCCACCTCCGGGTCCCTGCAACAAGTTCTGCCTTGGTGACAGCTCGATTGCAATTAATGATGGCGTTGGGAATGAACTTTCTAGCGTATTCCTGAAGATATCTCCCAACTTGCCAAGCGTATGGAAACATTGGCGGAGGAGCACTAGACTGCTGTCCATCCTGGGCATCTGTGAGATTGACGGAGTTCCAAGAGAGATCTGAGAAGGCCACCGTAAATCTGCTCAAGTTGGTTCTCATATCTGGACTGCACTTTGCACCCTCTTCACCTCTCCTGGCCCTCCACATGCCACCAACACGTTCTGCAGACTCGAAAACCGTGACTGTGAACTTGCCGGGTGCGCTTTGTAACAGGGTCTTGGCGGTCACAAGCCCGGCTGGCCCTGCCCCAACGATAAGGACCGATTTCATGACTGCCGGTGAGCTTGAAACACAGAATGGGGGGATCAAGTGTAACGCTGCTCTAGAGATAGATGGCGTCCGAGCCTTGCTTCTGGGGTTGAAACAGGGATAAGCGGATCGGATCGCCGTCCGCGAGATAAACGTCGGTTAATGACGTCGAGTAAGGGCCTCTCTTTGCATTAAGGCAATCGGAGAGGCGCCAATTCCGCCTTGAAGGCTCAGTGGGCCAAGTGGGATGAAGAGTGAGGGTGCTGATGCCGTACCCCTCCAGCCAGGAAGTTCAAGTGTGCGAGTCAGTCGTGCCCCCCGCTGACCGAACACGCGAGTCGCATACCGAATATCCACATGGTGCACTTAAGACAGAAAAGAACAGAAGCAAGTCTAGAGTTATAGTCTGGGATCAAAGATGCTTATACAGGCTTCAGGTCAATAATCCCGCATTAATCAGAGAGTTCTTCATGGTGTCGAACTGCGTCTTTCCAGTCTGCAGCATTCAAGTCAGCGCATTAGAGGCAACTAGAGGCTGAGCAGCATACCGATATTAGATAGCGAATATGACTCTGCATCAACGTCAGTGCATTCACTCGCTTTCGTCATGTAAGATGGAGCGGGGTAGGATGCGAAATAGAACAATGGTGAGCATCATCCTGCTGGTCTTATATAATCCAACAAGAGACATAGCAGATCAAACCACCTTCATCAATGTTCCGTAGTAGGTTTCAATGTGCGGAAGGTAGTCGGGAGAGACTTACAAGATCAGTGACATTTCTATGCCGCTCAAATTCAGCTCTAGCAAACTGCTGCATGTCTCTCTTGGTTGCTGCATCTGAGATACCAGCTGTGCTTCTCATAATGTCCCTCCACAACGCAAGTGCACGTTGTCGTTGAAGGAACTTTGCAATAATTAGCATCAAATATCGTTATTGTAGCTATGGAAGACACACATGGTCAAGCCCAAGGGGGCTTTTGCCTCTCTGTTGAAGGAGCGAGGGGTTTCTTGCCGCTACAGTGGCATATTTCCGCATCATCCTATCCACTGTGCTGCCTCACGTTCGAGGCTATTGCTTAAAGCTATTGTATAAGAATAAAGAGCATGCAAAGCTAAAAAGAGATGAATGAAAGTTGCTATTTTTGAATAGCTTTGCTTATGTCGCCGGCATAAAGCACTTTTGTAGCATGGCGCGTTTTCGCTTCACCGCCCGGCAGAACGCGTCTTCCACCTCTTCACAGTCCGCCTTCCTGGCATCACCTTTCCAACAGCCAATAGCCAACAGCCTCTCCAAAAATGGCACCCAAGCACAAGGCAAGCGGGGAGCCACTTCGCAAGAGGAAGAAGGTCTCTACGGACCGTTCCGCATCGTGGGTAAGAAAGACAGTCGAGCCCACAGCCTACGAAATTCCCCCAAAGATGCAGTCCGAATGCATCAACCTGCTGAGCAGGAACCACTTCGTGCGCCTCTTTCTAGGGCCTTTCTGGGAAAATTTGCTCTCGCCTCCTAAGGCACTTCACATCTCGATCCGAGTTGAGCTCGCTAGAGATATGACGCAAGAAGAGTTCGAGGCCTGCTTCCACCTGGTCGAGTCTACATCCTCCTCCTCCTACAAGTCCTCTAGCATAGGATGGAACCCGGCCGGTAAGAAAAAGGAAATGTGTCACAGAGACATGAAATACATCCTCGTTCGAGCCGCCGCTCCCAGCAAGCACATCGTCGGTTTCCTCTCATTCATGTACACCTACGACGATCCCCCAAACGATTGGCTATCAGTTCTCTATATCTATGAAGTCCACCTCGAGGAGGAGCTGAGAGGCTCCGGCCTCGGCTCACAGCTGCTCGGCATTGCAGAGTTCCTGGCGAAACGAGCTGGAATCACAAAGACGATGCTCACGGTCTTCACGAGCAATACACGGGCGATGGCGTTGTACCAGAAGCGTGGATATAAGAAGGATGAATGCTCACCAGCAGATAGGCAGATCCGGAACAAAGTTGTTGTCGCCGATTATCGCATCATGTCCAAGGCCACCCATACCGACGATTGCTCGCAATACGAACTAGATAAGATCAAGCAGACCAAAGACAATTTTGATGAGATGGTGGCGGAAACGTCGGGAGATAATGAGCACGAGGATACCGGGCAGCGTGTTTCCCCTTATCCTTAAACCAGTACTCTTCTCGGGCCACCGAGAAAGAAGAATGACAAAAATCATCAGCAAGCATTTTTGGAGTTTGGATACGCATCAGATACCCTGGAAGCATCTGGTGGAGGCAATGGTTCACATTGGGTGCACTTCTTGGCGTTTCTATTTTTTCCAAGCACAGTCGATATAAGACTTATCAAAGATTTGGTATTCCTACCGCAGATCACCATTCCATACAATTCCCCTCCCGCGCAAGGACGAAACGCGTTGTCGTCGTTGGTGGCAGCAACATCGGGAGCGATTTCCTCAGCACCAGTATTCTTCATGAACCCTTTGACCTGTTAGATTCGATGGCTTCTGCTCCGACGAAAGGAATTAGAGAATATGATATTACAGACCTTCACTAGTAGCATGAGAGACATTGATCTTCACGTCCCATGGCTTTGGAAGCACCTCCATATCTAGAGACACCCATTTCGTGTGACTACTATTGCATCCCTCTCGCCCCGGGTAAGGCCCTCTGGATCCCAGACCAATTGTCCTCGGGCACGTGTACCAAGTCAAGACTCAAGGCGGTCAGCGGGATCTCTGCTATTGCTCATGCTCTGTCTAGTATACCCCATTCCCAGGCATTATACGGCCAAGAAAGAATGTTCAGACCCAGGTGTACCAATTCGGCCAGGCGATAGACAACAGCTACATCACTCCCAGTCAAGCTGTATTATGGTCCGAGCACGTACTAGAATTCTCGAGAGCAAAGCGCGTCTTTGTAAATTATCTATCTACTATATAGTTAAACTTTATTCGACACGAGCCAAATTCCATACGAATTAGCGAGCGTTGCTCAAGTTTTCTCGTCACGGTTATTCCTCTTACTTGATCACAGTATCTCTACCTCTTAAACTAACACATCCACAGAACTTAAGGGTTTCTGTGATCAATCCTAACCCATAAAACGTATTTCACATGCCAGATAAAATTATAGTCCGTCCAGAGTAGCGAGGGTCCCTATAGAGCTAGAGTTAGAAAACAGTCTTCAGGAATATCTGCGTTCATCATAGGTTTAGCTATACACGAAGTATCTCACGAGTATATACAATACGCAGACAAGAAGGCAATATTTATCTTATCCCTACTTTCCTTTATGATCAATATATTCTTTACCTATGCTAGTGATCTTATTGGGACGACTACTACAACCTCCATTTAGACGTAGATCAGTTAAAGTAAAAGATAAGAATCTTAGAGCAGGAAAGGGAATTGTAAATACAATCCATTCCAATCCTTCAGTTTAAATTATCGTAGGGCCTCTAGATTTTAGGAAGCACCTGGTTCTCAAAGCCTCCAGTTTATTGTTCGTTCAAGAGTGGCGTTGAGTACAGGCTGATCTTGCGACCACCGGAAGCCTTGGTTTTGTCTAACTTGCTAAAGGAGCATTTCATATCTTTCACATTTCAGACCCACGCAAAGGATTTATCTATAAACGTATTCCGTTAGCTATCGTCCTATATCCCAGGGTATCTCTACGTTATCTCCCTGAACGCCAAATTAGGTATGAAAAGCCCGATTACGCTACAAAAGCTGGTTGGAAGTGGGTGGTGGAGACCGGAACCTCAGGGTGGTGCTGAGGCTACAATGATTAGGTAATTCTCGCAAGTATGAAGACGAGGAATTGCTTGCTTACTAGTTGCTGATCGGAAGTGGGTTGCTGGTAGAACTAGGTTGTCTTCTCCATCTTTCAACCACGCGAGAACCACTTCTGATAATCCCAGCTCCAGGCCGTTGGTGGCCAACTCGCTGTCGAGGCACAGAGAGTGGCGGTCCGTGTCCGGATCTTCGACATAATCAAAATGCTCCACTCCTACTACACCCACTGCCCAGTTGATCCGAAGTGTCACCGTCGCACCGTCTGGACTGTACAGCCACTGAGGGGGGTTCATCAAACGATGAACGATATTCTGCAAACTATCATCCTGGGAGATGATCTGCTGCACAAGAGATGGGGCGTACAAGCCGGGCGCTGGCCCAATCTCTGGAGCGGATTCGCTAGAAGAATACCCCGTGTCTTGGGCATCAACACCTCGCTGACTCTAATATAAAACGTTAGACAAAGGATCGAAATTGTAGAATAAGCTATAGAGAAACTCGCTAGATCGGGTTCTTGATGCTCGCCCTCCGATGGAGACTCAAAAGACGATTGAGAGGAGCTCTCCGACATCTTGAATTATACTGTCGGTGGATAAGATCTGAGTAGGGTGAAATTAGTAGGGAGAGGTCGTATAAAAGCTTGTGAAGTTTTGAATAAGGGAATGGGAGATAGAGAGGGTTGCCGACGGGGGCACAGAGAGCTACTCACGTGCGTTCACTTGTGGCAGCCGTCTCGCGCCATGGAGGGATTCACCCCTGCGCCGTCGTTACCCGAGAATGGGAATCACTCTGCCTTGTGATGGGCTTAAATACGCGAAGAATATAGTTTGATATTCAGGCCCGGAATGTCGGTCGGGAGCGACGCAATCACTGCAATATAGTTCGTGCTTTCTTAATTAATCCAGCAGTTGCACATAATTAATAACAAACTAAATTGCTACAATGATCTTTCTGATTGAAAGATCTACGAAAGGTGTTGTTTTCAACAATTAATAATCACGTGCGAAACAATTCACTACCCTTCAATGGCAATGAAATTAAGGAAGTGAAAGCTACAGTTCAGAGAGCCAAAACTAAAATTTTACATAAACTAATCATTTAAATGCAGAGCCAACAAAAGGCATCCTATACACAGTGAAACACCCTCATTCCTTTGTAGCTAGTCACTCTTCCGTTCGTAGATTGTTTGATGGAAAATATCGCAAGTTCACGGATAGAACCCTTTTGATTGTCAGGATCCGTAGCCGCTCCTCTGTGTTTCCTTTGGCCCACTCCTTGCTATCACTACCATCTTCCACATCAGCCTTGCCGTCTTGTTCCCGCTGTGCTTCTCTTGCCTCTTCGCCTGCTTATTTGCCTTCGCTTTTTTTCAGGACTTCGGCTTCTTGGGCGTATCCTTCCGCAGAAGTACCAGTAGTCCTGTATCCCCACCCAAACTGCGCATCCAATTGTAGGGCATCTTCAGTAAACCAAGCGCCAGGCTATGAGTTCAGATTTCGAAGCCTTTCCAAAGAACACCGCGTCCATTGACCAGTGAATGCTCCACATCTTTCTAACCTAATTATCTCGACAGCGCACTAGATGTCAAGGGGGGCAGCGTCATCCTTTTGCCAAGGTTCGTCGTTCGGATCTTGCAAGTGGCAATCCAGTTCTGAAAAGTACAGCGGATATCTATGGGTGTAGATAGCGTTGGCAAATGCTGCAGAACGGTTTCATTTAGTCTTGGAATTGGGACAGCATTTTTTGGTTACTGTGGAGGTACTCCAGACCCCGCAGAAATGGACCGGGTGGCGGTAGGATTGAGAGACGTTTGGCGCGGGTTAGGGATTAGTCGGGGTGCCTGCAAATTACCAACATACCGTACCCCGACGACGAAAAGGTGGAGCCTCTTGGAAACCAACACCAGTGAAGCATCTAAGGGTGGCAGAGGGTTGTGGTGAGCAATCTTGCCATATGCACAATCACAGCTTGACGATGTAGCTTGAGAGTGTTGCTCCTTCTCACAAAGATTACCAGTTGCTGAAGTTCAGTGCTATGTTGAGGTATTATATCTTGTTATATTTTTCAAACTCGTACTGGGACCAACGTCTTCTTATGAGGAAGAATGGCCTGTTGTATTTCTAGGAGGGGATCATGGGCACCAAATTCTCGTAGCGCTGTCCGAGCTCTAAGTGGGGCGGAGCTGCTAGGGGCGTAAATGACTGCGTATCGGAGCTTTCTCTTGCAGGAACCAAGCCTCACCGTTTGCTAGTCCTGCTGGAAGTGCACTAAGGTCGGGACTTTCCAAGGCAAAGAAACTACATGCGGAAACATGTCTCTTCTGTCTAGCCAGTGGGCGAGAAAGGTGTTCGGAAATCTGTTTGCCAATTTCGCTCCTAAACCGATCGAAGGTCGGTCTGCTCCTTGCTATCTATTTTTCGAAGTCTAGATCCTTATTACCTCTTCCGTAGGCCACTGATCGAACACGTGCACTCAATATCCTTCTCTATAGACGTTCCAACTTTGTACAAACTTAGGTGGGCGGGGTGTGGTCGGTCACAGCAATCGGTTGTGTGGAGAGTATAAGAATACTTCGATTTAGATCAAGAGTTGTGGAAACCTGCACGTTCGCATCTGGTCCGTTTACTCGACCATCAAATGCTTTATTCTGGCTTCTTCGAGCAGTTTCAGGTAAAGAATGCTGGTGGCCTATGCCGTGGCATAGATTACTGGATACAAACAGATCAGGGGGGGGACGTTTGACAAGACAGGAGTTTGAATCCTTCAAGATTGTGATCTCAACGTACGGCACTTCTAAATTTGTATTCTGCGTGGCGTTGGAATATGAAATTAAATCACCCTCGTCGATGCTTTTAACCTCTCGCTTTACGCCGATCACGTGCAGCTTGCACTAACAACCCACCATACCGCCACAAGGGGGTTTCGTTCCCGCAATATGCTGTGTCTTACGACAGCACCTCCTCAACTACCCGTGCTATTCTGTGGCCTTCATGAACATGTTGCAACTTTAATTATTCAAGTTTCATGCAAAGTACTGAGACCTACATCTTCAAGTCATTCGACCACATTTCATCCATAGCTGCATTAAAGTTAGGATGCATTTCATTATATTGCAAGCTACCTTTAAGCCCAAGTATTAGAATAAACTCCCAACACCAATTCCAACAAGGCGGCTTTCATACCTCCGAACCCTTACTTCGTGCCACTCTTAAACTTCGTTAACGGAACTCGCAAAACGTTAGTCCGATGACCTTCATCCCCACACAACCAGAGAACATACTCTGGCAACAACCCAAATTCAGCTCCACGAGTCCGCAGCTCAGAATCCTTCTTCAAGATGATACGATGGATTTTCTGGCTGAATTCTAGGTGTTTCGAACCCACAACTTCCACTACCCATGGCAGGCTGATTTGGACAGTCCTCTGTGGAGATATAAAATGCGATGGTGGAGTCATCAATTTAGCTGCAATCTGCTCCGCAGTCGCTGTGGAGGGGTTGAATGGCCTATCTAGAGTGAGAGCGGGTGCCGATGCGATCAGAGATTGAGGAAGACAGGTTTTGAATGTCTTGAAACCTGGTGGTGGTGGGAAAGATTGTGGATAACTAGCCCCTGTGCTCATATATGGAAAAGGAACCGCGGGGCTGACGTAGTGTCCTGTTGCAGCGAGACTCTGAGAAGGATTATTGAACCGTCCTCCATCACTAAAAGGCGGGTACCTTAACGGGTTGATATTGTGGCCATAATCTGTAATGCAGCCCACGGTATTCAAGCATTCCACATTCGGAGAATAGATATCCTGAGACTCTTGTGGAGTCAGGGTTGGGAATTCAACACCCTGAGAATGTGTGTCTGCGTGAGAGGATTGGAATGCATCCCCATCAGCCTTCTTCGCTTCCTTTGGTGGTTTATAATCATAGTGCCATTTTGGTGGTCCATGTAGTGAAGCGATCTTATTGTGCGGAGATGGTATGAACTCGAATGAAGAGATTGAGCATGTGGGCGACGTCGGAACTTGATCAATGTAACGTTCAGACATGGCGATCATTTAAAGTATTCTCAAGGTAAGTATGTAGTTCAAGATGCTATTTATAGTATTGCGACGAAAAGGCAAGAGGTATTTAAGAAAACGATATATTTCCCGCTCCGATGTAGAATCGTGAAAGTACATTTTCACCATCAAATAACTTCATTTCGGGTGCTCACTAAGGCCATTGTGCAGCTTCGTATCTCCAACTCGTTCCGTGATCGAATACATGAGATTACCGTTAGCTTAAACAATGTATTATTAGTCCGTTCCCATATGCCAAGCATAAGTAAACTATAAAACATCTCTTATTTCCAGCATTGTAATTCCACATCCCCTTCTTGCTGTGGGCATGACTTCCCTTATGTCAGGTTCCCAATTACTAACCTAACGTTACATAACATTCTAGGAGGAAATCAGCCGCTCTGTAGACGAACACTTTCGTGCGGGGATAGGATAAACGTTGTACTGCTTGTCGTTAGCCAGAGGTGGCGAGTCCATATAGTTCGCGCTGCACTAGACGGAACAACCATGACGTTATGTCATTTTTACAGGGAGCTTAGTCGCAAAATAAGCTACTTTATAACCCGTTGGATGAAGCATAGAGATAATTGATATATGGGCGGGGTGGGCGTTGGGTTTGAGTGAGGCTGGAAGAGTACTCAGTGGATGGGAGAGTGCTATGTTATAGCTAACGTCTAACCCTTTTGCGGATTTGCCTGCGCTAGTGGAAGACAATATAGTGCTTGATAGCCGCTGAGATGTTTTGTAGGGCTCAGTAAGCCTAAATTGCTACTCGAGTTCCTTTCGGCGCCTCCAGCCACTGCTCTCTATTTTTACTCTCCCACCAGGCATCAGAATCCTCTAAAACAACAAAGATACACCCGAGAAGCACGCTAACTCTAGGATAGGGCTAGCTGTAGCGCACGTGATAGATGGCTCGAGCGCTTCACGCCCTCCATAAAAAGCTCCCCTTCCCCGCCAACCCCATCTCTTCTTCCTCAGCTTTCTGTGAGTTCCTTCCTCTCCCCTCTGCACTTGATGCCTTGCTAAAGTTTCCTAGCTGCCTTTTGGCTCAGAGCTTAAGTGAAATAAGTTCTAGGTTGGAGTGATGCCCACCAGGTAGTCGATAGGCTATCATAATCAGAATCCCTTATTTTTGACCCTGTCCGCAACTCACTGGGCTTGCTCAAAGTTAGTGGGAACAGTGACGCTGGCCCCAGCACCACCGCCGGCTGTCGCGAATGGGATTTTCCTCTTCTTTGAACATCACTCAGCGCTAAGTACTTCCCTCCCCTTCTTTGTCGAACGTCTAACTGCATGGGCCATTTATAGGGCTTAAGGAACTTGCGAGGAGTGTGTGAAAGACCACACTGGGCATGAGGTGGGCCTCGCGTCAATTTTTTTTTTCATTATGCTCTCTGGCATTTGCTTAGAGGCTTGAAGAAGAAAACAAGTCATTGAAAATTCAAAGTTCGGCCTTAGTGTTTTAGTGTGAAGTACCTTTACCAAAGCTGTTCGCGACGCTGGAAATCTGTCAAGCGTGTAAATCACTCGACTGCCATTTATCCATGTGACTCTTACCTTCTTGTTGGGATGGTTCTTGAAATTTCAGAAGGAATCTGCATTATCCCTAGACTCTACATATTGGCTCTGCTCCCAGTTTTATCTGCTGAATAAAGTTTCGGGGCCTCTAGCAAAATCCCGTTCTCAGACTAGGGCTCATTTAATAGGAATTTCAATACCTAGTAAACCTTACTGGTTACGAAGCCATTTATGACCTCCAAGCTGATAGTCATGCCGTCTTCATCTTTAGAATAGCACACCCTTCACACGCACACGCCATCCTTTAGAAACCCACATGAACAATTCTCGTGAGTCTCCGGCCAGGTTCCACCCTGAAAGCGGGTGATTTATTTCTCTAAACTCATGAGCGGTGACCAAATGCATCCAAATACCACCACAACCTCGCCATCGGCCCTCTCGTGGCTGCCGTGAACTCACTTCCCGCCTACCTGCATACTCTCCATCCCCCATCACAACCCACCAAACCGCTACCCGCCCTCAAGCCAAAATGTCGCCGCATCTGAAATTCATTCTCCACCGTTTTTTTTTGCACTATCACCGCTATGTATTCCCACCCTACATCCAAGGCAAGCATTCCGCCACATACTACGCCGCTATGGTCGGGTCAATCTACACTCTCCATACATTCAACTGGGTTAGTCGGACTTGGCACATTACATCAGCAAAATTTCACTCGGCTCAATCTCGGCTCAACACTGCTCACGATTGCACCGCCTCTGCTCACGGCCTGCTCAGTCGTGCTCAGTCTCAATCAACCTTGAATCATGCGCGCCTCAGCTCGCTCAAGGTTCGCTCAGTCACGTTCAGAGTCCCGATTATGGGCCATCCCTGGAACAAGCATCGGCCATGAATATAAGTTGTCAAGTTTACACGAACGCTTTGGGGTCCCAGTTTCGGGACCGTCAAGACTCCCTGTGAGAGGCACACGCCATGCTGCATCAGCAATGCCTCGTCTTGTTCGATGGGACATATATTTGCATCTTTCAACGCGTCCATGTGGTTTTTCTTCAAGGTGTATAAATGCCGCCCTCGCCTTTGAGTGTCTCTGCTTCCTCTTCCATTGTGCATAGAGTTGTGCATCTACGCTTATTTCCATTCTTTAACAGACACTGTTCACTCTTACAGAATCGCCACTTTTCGTCTCCGACCAGAACTTCCCGGCTCTCTCCTTCAGTCCATTCAAGATGGCTCCTTCGGGGACCATTCTATATCATGGCATGGAAATATCCGAGCGCGAGCGAGATTTTCTCGAGCGTAGTATCGCGGGAATATCAAATGTTGATGGATCCAAAGTTAAGGAGAAACAAGGACAGTACAAGCCGTCCAAAGGCGTGAAAGGTAACCAAACCAGGATGGGACGTCGTTGGATGCTGTATGTTGTGGCATTTTTCCCAACTCGGTGCCAAGTCCAGCTGACTTGAGTAGTTATGTAGCAACGCATCCCGGGGCATCGGTGAACTCTCTATCGAGCCTTGAAGGATTTATGCTTGGGGTTGGAACCGCAACTGTTGGCAGGAAGGGTGATGACTACTACTTCAAACAACTCAGCGAAGAGGAAAAGTGACAACTACAACAAGCTGGCTACTAAACTATTAGAAACAGTTGGAACAATTTCTGCGGTTGGTGCAAAAGGATGAATCACCCAATCTCTGTGGAGCATAGAGAGCATATGACCCAAGTGAGATCCACATCCATATCTTCCAAAGCAGACTGCTGACAGATCTCAAGTACAACAAGCAATTTCTACGCGTTGTCGCAAATTTAAGAGACTCTGTAAGGGAATCCAAGTTTGCTAGTAATTTTCATTATGGAATCCTAGCAGTATACACTTTCTAACAAAACAATACCCAATATAACAAGCTTAAGGCGATGATAATTCATTGGACACTGTCTTTGATCTCCTTCTTTGGCTCCCATAGAATTGGTGATCTAGCCAAATCGTCTGCACGAGAGGATTCCGAGAGAGAAAAAAGAGGCTCACATTTCAAGGTAAGAGGATAATTCGATCTGATAGCATTCTTCTAATGAAGGTATATAGGTCTTGCATGGGCTCAGGAGGGGGCATATGGCAAACGACTCGACAAGGGAGCAAGATCCAAACAAAGTGGAATGAGTGTATTGTAAGGTCTGAGGAGCTCGATAGAGCTCTGAGCTGACTATATTTATCTCAGCTAGCTCAGACGTGAGGAGAGAACCGAGGACGCACAAACCATGCATATTGCTACTCCAAATAGAGTATGGCCTGGGGGTTAGCGGTTTCTGACCCCTGTCGGTAGCGTTTCTCTCCTCAGCCGTCTGAGGGACTTTTGTAATTTTTTCTATAAATAGGCCTATTTTAAGAGCATCACAATAAAATTAGATTTACAATATCTCTACTACTATATGTCTAAATAGGCTTAGAATTTAATAGAATGTAGAGACAAGCTGTAGCTATAAAATAGTATATTTTTTACTAAATTCTAATTATTATTAGTAGAGAAAAATCTAAACGCGCGCAGAACTTTAACCTATCTATACCCTAATTTTAGATTTATAGTATTGCCCTCCTAACTAGAACTTAACAACTAGTAGACTAAATTCCCTAGGATTTTGCAGGATCCCTAACAGAGCTAGTCTAAGACAGCTCCTAGATCCTCAGAGTCCTCAGACAACAGCTGGTTAAGCTGCAGACATGAGGGCGATCGCGACGTCCCTAGACTACCATCCACTGGACTACAGCTTAGCAACTAGCAGACCAAATCTCCTAGAATTTTGCAGGCTCCCTGACAGAGCTAGTCTGAGACAGTGTTACAATCCTTGCTTCGGGGAAGCACTCGGGCCGGTGTTATTCCTTTGAAAGGACGGAGGTAAGGGGCCGGTGGTAGGGTGTACAGTCCTACGTAAGGGCTAATGGGCTTATTGGAGACGGGAAGAGTGGCCGGATCGTGGTTTGCCCTGATGGCGGCAATATGGAGGCCGGGTCAAACGGTCCAGTTGGACAGGGTTGGAGGTATATATGTTGCAAGATATACAAATAGTATTAAAGCTCTTCGTAAAGCTAGAATGCTACTCAGTCTATGTAAAGAGATAAACTAAACGTTGAACACGCCTCCTAAGAGTTGTTCAAGGTTGAAACTATATACATGTCTAAAGGTGCCAAGAACGAGTTGGACAAGTTCCTCGAGTTGGCAGCACAGCCAACTCGCTTGACTCGCTCAACTCGTCGGGACTCGCGGCCTTCTGTCTTACTGGACGATGTATTCTCCCATAACCGCAGGCGGCTGCGCTGCTTCTGCACCTTCCGATTGGTCCATAAGCGAGCCCTGCCCCAACCTAGCTAGATTGTGGAGTACCAGTGGTGGAGTTACGTCGGTCCAACCATAGACCGTAACAGACAGCTCCTAGATCCTCAGAGTCCTCAGAGTCCTCAGACAACAGCTAGTTAAGCTGCAGACATGAGAGCAATCGCAATGTCCCTAGCCTACTATCCAGCTTAACAACTAGCGGCCTAGATCTCCTAAAATTTTGCAGGCTCTCTAATAGAGCCTGTCTTAGACAGGTCTTAAATTCTAAAGATAATATATTATGTAGTTAGGAAGTTACAATAAGGTGTAGTTATAAGGTTATTAAAATGTCCTACGCAGGACTTAATAGCGCAATACTCTACTAAATCTTGTTAAAATTAGGTTACAAAAATGTTAGAATATAGCTAGAGACTGTCTCTATTACCTATTAAAATCTAACCTAGTTTAGACAAAAAGTAGTAGAGCTACAGTAATTCTTAGTTAAGCTAGTGCATAGTAGAGGAGGTTTAGAACTACAATATCACCTAAAAAATCACAAAAGTCTCTTAGACAGCTAGGGAGAGAAAGCCTTTCTTACACCCTTATTAGCTAGAGAGATGGGGCTTGCGCCACTAAGGCTACCAGCAGGGGCTTGCCCCTGTCGAGGCTCTCTCCCCATCCCGTCTAAGCTTGCTGAGATAAGACTATATACTGTACGAGATAGGAGCTATGCCTAATGAGTGAATAGTGCAGTACATGGGTATGATATCGCGTGAGACACGTGCGACAATAGGATGTGGATATGTTCGCGATGTTCAATGAGAGGACTAGAAAAACACAGCTTTGCATTCGGTTCACTAAAGATGAGAAAGGGAAGGAAGATAATCCTTAAGACAGGTATGTCAATCAGATTAACTTCTTAGTGCATCCATGGACTGGCTCCTCGCGTAGAGGCCAAACGACATTTTACGAAGACATGACAGGGCCGCTCTATGAAAATTGTTTCACGTTTTGTCTTGTAATACTACTTGCAAGAACACCATTTTGAGATTACCAGTCCTCGAGCAGGCGCCAGCTGCTACAAAAACTTCTGGACATCAAGGTAACAAAGGAGCAGCGATTTGCTCGGATCTATTGGAGGCACGAATTTCTCGATAAGCCGTTCTTCGAATGCTCAACGAAAAATTCGGAAAGCATTGAGACCGCGTCATCTTTGCACCGAAGGCATAAGGATTGGTGCTATCGTGCTGGTCTTCCTAATGCTCCAAACTTTCACGACTTTAGGCGTAAAGGACTCACTAATGCTGGTAAGGACATCAATTATGTACTAGCTTCTTCCTACTGGCCAACATGTCGAATAGACGAAAAACACTCCGAGGCATCTCGCATGCGACTTGGAGGCCATGTGAAAGCCGGCATTTTACGCAGGCACTACCAACCCCGAGAAACGATTGATGGCGCGGCAAATTTCCTGGGTCGAGAGCAAAGAAAGGACGTTCTGGAGGTCAGCCAGGAGTTGAACATTCCCTATGTCCCAAATCTACTGCAATCCCTACCTGCGCGTGAGCTTTATGATCTTCAAGACAGCAAGGAATATCAAGAGATAGAGAGCCAGATAGATCGAGAAACGTGTCCTCGAGAAGTTGGCAAGCTTAAGCTCAAGCTTGAATCGCTAAAGACGGACAGACTGAAATGGTTGCGAGCTGGCCAGGCGTTCGACGATCCGCTACAGCGGACTGTTAGCTAGTAAAGGGAAAAAACTAATTGCTAATTTAAAAATTCTTTACCCTGCACATAATTATAGCCTTTAGCTACTTATAACTTTATAATTATTTTATACATGTTTATATATGTGAATTTTATAATGCCTAGTAAGCATCTTCTAAATAGTTACATTATACAAGTGCTTACTAGTATAGTGGCAATATAAAAGGACGTTCTAAGATTAACCTTAAACTGTACTAACTCTATCTACTTAGGCTTTTTTATAAAGGTGTTATATATGTGTAAATAGCTACTTACTTTTTTAAAAAGTTTTAAGTTTATGTTACTTCTTATATAATTAAGCAGCAGTTTTAAATATAAAATATAAAGTAATACTTTTTTACTAAAGTTAAAAATAAAGTTAAGAATTAAATCTAAGTGCTATTTTTTAAAGTTAGGCTTAAAAATTTAGATATGCTTTATGTACTATATAATAAAGGCTTTTAAATTAAAAAATATATACTTATATAACTTTAATTTAAGCTTAAATTATATAAAAAAGTATAAAGTATTAAATAAAGCTAGTAAGTAGATAAGCTTATATAACAACTTATTAGTTAAAAGCTAAAAAAGGTGTTATTAATAAGTATAAGTAAAAGTATTTTTATACACACTTTTATTAATGTAGCTATATTATTATATAAGACTAACGTACCTAACAGGTTAGCTGGCCACACAGGTTAGTGTAAAGATGGGATGGTAAGTAGCACGGATAGCACTGAGAGCAAGCTTTCGGAGAAAGATAGGAGTGTATTGTAAGAGAGACGAATCGCTGCCAAGCTTCGCTTGTCAGGATTCATGCTTATATACGAAGCACAGGTCATACGACCTCCAAACAGGTCAGGTGAGGCCATACTGGCCCGTTCTGGGACATCCGGCCTTACATTATCCCCCCTCATAGTAGTCCTACGACTCGGAGGATAGAACAGATAACAATAGGCCCAAGTGGCACAAGAGAGTGTCACATGATGCCCCGAAGACTTGCTCCTGCCCATTTCAGTCGATTCCATGCGAGTTCATTTGAAAATGAC